>NC_037542.1:4966475-4975841 GCF_001531365.2 Cynara cardunculus var. scolymus | reverse complement strand
AAGTCATCCGAAACTCGTCTAAACCTACGGTTTGATTTTCAAGTGGTCAAACCTTTACACTTAGAGTTTTAAAGTCATCCGAAACTCCTCTAAACCTACGGTTTGACTTTCTAGTAGTCAACACTTGACATGTAGGCTTCTCAACTCTTTCAAAGACCGCCAATTTCATGCACACCTACGGTCAAAGTTTTTAAGTCATCCAAAACTCGTCTAAACCTACGGTTTGACTTTCAAGTGGTCAAACCTTTACACTTAGCGTTTTAAAGTCATCTGAAACTCCTCTAAACCTACGGTTTGACTTTCTAGTAGTCAACACTTGACATGTAGGCTTCTCAACTTTTTCAAAGACCGCCAATTTCATGCGCACCTATGGTCAAAGTTTCAAAGTCATCTGAAACTCCTCTAAACCTATACGTTGATTCTGTCGACTAACTACTTCTTTCTTTGTTGTAGTTATTGAATATGTCGACAGATAGAGGATGGATGTATAGAAAGAATGATGATCGCGGGGCTCTGAGTCGGACCTATATCAGACACTTGGAAGGTGTTTTGGACATTGCCTATGCCAATGAAGATGTAGTTGAAARGGCAACTACACGTGATGGGATAGTGTTCCACATCAGATGTCCTTGCTCCAAGTGTCGAAACGAAGCGTATAGAGAAAGAGAAGATGTGAAACTGTACTTGATGAAATATGGTTTCATGCCTGATTATTTCATTTGGTGGGGACATGGTGAAACTTTTTCTTTACATGCATCTCATCAAGACGTGGGTCAATCTTCTAATCCTATAATGGATCATAATGAAGGTTACTTTCAAATGGTGAACGGTCACATGGTACATGATGCCATGACATGGGAAGAGCAAACACCTAATCCTTCTGCCTAAGGATTTTATAATATGTTACAAACTGTTGACGAATCTTTATGGGATGGATGTAAAACTTTTTCAAAATTAGGGGCTGCGACGAGTTTRTTGCATTGGAAGGCAGAATGTAATGTACCCGAGACGACATATAATAGAGTGCTTCCTGTTTTTAAGCGTATGCTACCTGAGGGTGATAAATTACCTTGTAACTTCTATGAGACDAAGAAGAGTTTGAAAAATCTTGCTCTGCCAAAGCAAAAGATCGATGCTTGCAAAAACCATTGCATGTTATTTTACAAGCATGATTCTGGGTTGACCCACTGCCGAGTTACCCATAATAGTGGTATATGTGTAAGGGGGGCCTGCTATGACGAGTGTGAGTCTGACTTCTATGGAATGTTAGATGAAGTTATAGAGGTGGAGTATAATGGCTCAGTGCGACAGGTGGTTGTCATGTTCAAATGCACTTGGTTTGATACTACCTCGGGGGTTAGAGTTGACCCTAAACACAATTTCGTAGATATCAAATATAAGTCTAGACTTGGATCCGACGACCCGTTCGTTCTAGCATCACAGGCAGAACAAGTCTATTATACTTCATATCCTTCGATGATAAAGGATTTGAAAGATTGGTGGGCAGTTGTCAAGACAAAGGCTCGTGGCATATCTGAAGTGTCCGACATGATTAACAATGTTGAAAACAATGATCATGTGGATGGAGAACAATTCTTTCAAGTCAACGAAAGGGTAACTCATACAACGTTCTCATTAGGAAACGAGCTCGATGATGTTCGTCTTGCCACAGGGGAGGTAAACATACTCTATAATATAAATGAAGATGATGGTGGCGACGAATTGAACGAAGATAGCGAAGATGAACCAGAATTTGAAGACATAGATGATGATTCAAATGATGAAGATGAACCGATGTTATCTGATCATTCTTCTGATGAGTAGCTTGTCTTATGTATGCTTATTTCACAGTTGTACATATATAATCGCGGTTTGTCATTATCTTTTTTCATGATATAATATAATGTTTGTTTTTTCAGGAGATATCACGCCGAGATCGTGGTAGAGGCCGTCATGGGAGCCGTGGCAGCCCCATGTCTGGTAGGGGTAGCAATTCTGCCCGCGCCGATCACAAAATCTATACCGATGATCCTTCAATGTTTAGCGAGATGTACTAAATATTTCTTCTTATACTATTTGAATTCTAGTTAAATGATACCTTTTACAGAGGACCATGTTGGCCACTTACTTTTTTCATGCAATTTTTATTTTGCAAATTTCTTTTTACAATACTTAGGGGGAGATTGTTAGATTTAGTTTGTAAAAAGAAACCAAGTTCTCAACCAGAGAAATTCTACACCAAGGAGCCAGTTGAACAAGAGTCAGAACTAAAGTACTCGAAGATACAGAGCTATTCAATAAGAAGACAAGTCTCGGAGATGCAGAGCCTCTAGTCTTACCATACAGAGCCTCTGTGTCTTTTATACAGAGCCTCTGCACCATACAATCAGAGCATCTGGTCTGACTCTGTAAAATGTTGTTCATCTAAAGATCTCTCAAGAGCCCTTGCCTATCACAGTCTTCCATGTATATAGGAAGTGGTTATTTCCCCTTTACACGTGGAGATCGTCTATTGGAGAAAGTGTTGACTTTCCTTTTCTAGGCTATAAATAGGAGTTTCTTTCTAGGGGTTTGAATGCTTTTTGAGAGACTATTTAATGGTGTACTTGATAGAGCTTTTAGCAATTCTGAGAGATATTTCTTATACACGCTACTGTACGTTCTTGGTATAACTCCATTTTCTTAGTTTGTGAATTAATACACATGATGACTATGGTGATCTCACAAAATTTTTGTATTCACTCTTTCATATTCATCATCTCTTAGTTTAGACCCGTAATTAGTGCTTTATTGTTTCTGCTTACATTATTTCTTAAGCACTTAATTACATGAATTGAGGATCCGGTTCCTACGTAGAACAAATGGTAAGTCTAAAGTGTGTATACTTGGTTGAAGAATCTAAAATTTTTGGATGGTTATGCTTCCAACGTAGGGATTTTAGTAAATTTGGAGGATAGTGGTTTCTATGGCTTCAAAAGCTATGATTGTCACATGTTCATGAAATAATTGTTCTCTATTTCCACAAGAGGGATGGTATTGAATCTATTATTGGATGTTATCACTAAGTTGTGCACATTCTTTCATGAAATATACTTAACAATATTACACATTTACGACTTGCATCAGTTGAATACAAGTGTAATTGACACTATCTACAAGTTGGAAAAAGTCTTCTCACTTGGGATCTTTGATTTGATGGAATACTGTGTGGTACTTTGGTGTGTGAAGCAATGGTTGGGGTCTGATTCAATATCAATGAATGTATTTCTATGAGAAACATCTATGGTCATTGAAAGGATAGTGAGAAACAAAGCAAGAGTAGAAGGGTCGATCATGGAGGCATATCTGGTGAATGAACTATCTACTTGTTACTCCTTTGTATTTTTATCCAATATTAGAGATGTAGATAAATATTAAGTCTCAGAATTTTCCCCTCGAAGGTTCGTCTTCGGATGATTGGTTAAGTATATTCAAAGTAATTGTTAGAGAATATTTGATAAGGCTAAATAACCTAGATTGCTATCAGCTGAAGATAGGTACAAAAACTCACACATATTTTGTTGAATTGTGAAGAAGTCTTTCCTTTCATATACATGTTCAATTATTGGATTAGACTTAACAAACTGTGTATTGATGAAACAAGTCTTGATAGGCATAAAGATGAACAAGTTGCGGGTTGGTTCGAGAACTACATAAGTGTGTGTGTGTGTATAAACATATTTATCAAATGTATATAACAAAGTTTTACGATTGACGTGGTTATTTGTAATTATACGTTATGTGTAACATCTCATTTATAATATGCCCAAATTCTTTGCTAAGTATGTTTAATTATTATGTTAAGAGGATATTATGTGAGAAGATGTGAAGCATGTTAAATGTGAAAGTGAAAATATTTACTTAGTGTTCTAGTAGTGTCCATATAAGAGAACCTATGATTTAGTGGGAGTTTTGGTTTGAAATTTTAGAGTTATATACTTCTTAGGAGTATATGAGAGGATCTGGAAAATTTCACGTCAAATGAATACGTATAACTGATTTTTTTAGGAGATCTTTTATGTAATATTTTTGTTGGAGGTTATAGATTATCTCTCTATAAACGTGTAGGCGAAAATCTCAACGAAAAACGGAGGTCCGAGCGCAAAGTCATGAATATTTAAGTGTTGATAGTTAAAATAGGTACCCAACCGAGTCAACCCGACCCAACTCGGGATTTAACATAGAAAACACGAATTTTGGCCCCATTTTCTGTCATTATGAGTCAAAAACTTATACACACATTAAAGGTGCGATTTACACACACATAGGCTTAATCCGAACTCAAATCAAAGAGGAATTACAAGATTTTTGAAGGATTTGATCATCAATTAAATGTACAATCCATATTTGCACTTGTTCTTGGTTGACATTCTTGATATATGGATCACATGTTAAGAAATAATTAGGGTTTATATGAGTTTGATCTTAAGTATATAAAATGAGTATATTTTAGTATTTATGGCATGAAATAATCATTAGGTTCAAAAGATTATCAAGATTTAAGCAAGAAATAAGCAAGTTCATCATATGAACTTTGACTTGGTTAAGTCAAAAAAATTGGAGAGATGATATAAATGATGAAATTAAGGTTGGATTCTGGTTGTTTATGTCAATGTTATATTAAGATGAAACTCAGAAATTGGAATAATTTGAAATTGGAATAATTTGAAATTGAAATGCTATGAAAAATGTATGAAAATGAGAAGTTTCAACTTAAGAAGGCACTGAAAATGTGTAGACTTTGAAAAATTGTATAAAATCATAAAAAAATCCAAATTTTATGAAACCAATTGCATTGGTTATATAATTTAGTTTAGTTTATTCTTATTTTATCATCAAGACACGAATTTGAGTTTAAACTGGACAAAATAGATCTGCAAGTAGCAGTTGTACATGGGAATCAATGTAAAGTATTTAAATAGGAAATGTGTATAACTTGAGTTTCTTATATTGGTTGCTTATGAGATTTTATACGTACACTCCAGTGGATAATTAAGACATATTTTGAGGCTTTGGAAGCATTATAGGTGTGGTAGTTACTTGCTTTGTGAGTTCATTTCAGAGTTTTTCATTATTTTTAGTTATATAGTTAATTGTTACATATTGTTTTGTATAAAAAATCGAAAATAACATTAGGAATCTTTGACGAACAATATCTAACTAACTTGAATTACAAACCAACTTTTGTGACGTTTCTGTGACAAATCACCCCTTTAGCGACAGATTTTCCAGGGAAAAATATGGGTAAAATGTCTTTAGTAGTGGTAGAAATTCTCACATATCTCAGAAAACCTTAGTATTTAGGGGGTCATTTAAGGGAAATTCAGTATTTTGTGAGATCCGTAAGATCCAATCTCAACCACAAATCAAAGTTAGTTTAAATTAAGAAATTATTAATTTTGGTAATTTTGACTTAAAATTTTAAATAATGACATTCTACGTATTTTAGAATTCTAATATCTTCTCTCCCCTCCCCTCTCTTTTCCAACGTGAGCATTCCAACTGTGATACACACTTTATATACATTGCGATACATTAAGTATGGCCATTCTCTCTATATACCCACTTAAACGTATCGATGTTCACAGTGATACCCAATGTATACATGTTGTGATATTCTAAGATACACAATGTCATATGTAAACAATTAAAATAAAGAATGTGATATAAAGGAAACAACAAAATATAATTTGTGTTACTAGCATCAAAGATTCAAAGAAAACACATTATGATAGTTATGGATTTTCTATTTATGGGAGTAACACATTTCCTTATTTACAGAGAGAATAAATTAATTAAACACGTTTATGAGTTGTATTTTTATTCTTAAATCACCCTTTTCTATTTATTTAATAAATATCATAATTATCTTAAATGACTGACCCATTAGATCTCATGATTATCATAAATTATTAAGTTCTCATTTAATCTCACATATATATATACATATATATATATATATATATACATATATATATATACACATATATATACACATATATATATACATATATATATATATATATGGAAAAGTTCATTTAAGAAGTGTCAAATATTTGAGAATTAAAGAAGTAACCCTAGACCTTCATTCATCTGGTCAACATTTGCGGCTTTGACCGTGAAACGCCAGATAATTCCTCGCTTTGTTATGCGGAAGATAGAAAGGTGGTTTTGTAACTTCTACAAATAGGTGGCAAATGAGTTCATATGTGAAACCATGTGATATATATATATAAACACTATACGTTCATATGTGAAATTGTTAATTAGTTTACATGTGAAATATTTAACTGATTCATATATGAACCCTACTCTGTAGGTTCATATATGAATCAGTTACTTGGTTCATATGTGAATCATACAGGTTCATATGTGAATCACATGGGTTCATATGTGAATCAGTTAAAATAGTTTATATGTGAATTACAAGAGTTCATATGTCAAGTTACAAAATTACCCTCTCTATTTTCCCTTAGTCGCAATTTTTGACCAGTCAAAGCGGCAATTGTATACCACTCAAATATGATCTTGACCGTATTGGCTATACATACATACATACATATATATATATGTGTGTGTGTGTGTGTGTGTGTGTGGAACGGTTCATACGAGAGCACCCCTATTTTACGTTCGGGGCCTCCAAATTAATTAACACATGATAAAAGTTAGAATAAATGAAAAGAAATTAGTATTTATTCATAATTTTCTATTATCTTATATTTACCCTTATCTCTTAAATGTTGATGTGTCTATTGACGATAATGATGTGATTTTGCTGTGATAGTGATATGATTTTGCTGTGATAAGAATGTGATAATGTTTTAATAAATTGAAGATTTTTGATGATGTAATTTCGTAGTGATAATTATTTGATAAATTATGTGATTTTGTTGTGATAATGTTATGTTAATCGAAAACCAATGATGATCACGTCTACAATCATCAATCTGCCTGTTCACTATATGATTTTATTGTGATAATAATTTGATATCAACGGATATATTATTTGCATGTAATTTTAGGGATAAGGATGTCTCTAAGATTACAGCTAAATACGAAATCATATGATTATCCTTGATTAATTACTTTATTCTCTTTTAATTTTAATTATTAGTTATATATATAGAGCTTGGTTCAAATACTAACCAAGATTTTTTTGTTAACTTTGTTAACCAATCTTGGCCATTGATTCTTACAATAAAGGGTTGTGATTAATCATGATAAAAATAAAATTTTAAATTTACAATTTCAAAGAACATATGTAAACAAAGGGGAAAAAGGTATTTAGGTAATTTTCTTATTTATGTAACTCCCATATCATTAATTGGGAATTACAAAATCAAAAAATCTCATTATTTTTATTAATTTATTTTTGTTAATGTAAGAACCATATGAAGACACACACACACACACACACACACACACACACACACACACACACATATATATATATATATATAGGGGCACGTTCAAATGAAAACCATGCATTTCTAAGAAACCATGTAAACCAATTTTGACCAATAGAAAAATTCTATTTTTTAATTAAAATTAATCAATAAGGGTATTTCAGCCATTTACAATATTTTCTATTAAATATGGAAGTTATTAATAAATATTAATTAAGGAAACGTAATTAAGAAAATTGTATAAATGGTAACATTTAAATATTTAATAATATTATAATATTAAAATTTTGAATTTCATATATTGTAATCTTTATTCTTTAAGAATCAGCAAACTAGTCTTGATGAAACAATTGAAGTGTATAATAAAATCATCAAATCGTAGATGAACAAAAAAAAATCCAGAAATGAAACAGGTTTCATGAACGTGAAACTGGTTCATGTTGCAAATAAATTATGTGAACCAAAACATTTTCATGGTGAACCCGTTGCATTGATTGTGTAGTTGATCCATTTAGTTGGTGAAAAGGAAAGTGAAACCGGTGCATTTTGTATTTAGTGCGTCATGAACTAAGTGCACGATGAAACGAGGAAATGATTTTAATCTACTACAGAATCTTGAAGATTGTAACCTCCTCCAGAATCTTGAAGATTGTAAGGCTTAAAGGAATGAATCCATCAAATCAGTGGTGAAATAAGAAAATTACTGTACATGAAATATGTTTCATGAAAGTGAAACTGGTTCATGGTGTTATTGAGCATGACAAGTGAAACGGTTGCATAATGTATTTGGTTCGTCATGAAATAATTGAATGATGAAACGGGTACATGAAGAAACTGCTCCAGAATCTTGAAGATTGTAATATGCTTTAGAATATTTAAGATTGCAAGGCTTAAAGGAATTAATGCATCAAAGCAGGAACGAAAGGAAGAAAATAATTTTGCATGAAAAAAAAGATTCATGAAAGTAAACTAATCTTGAAAGAAAGTTATTTTGCATGAAAAAGATTCATGAAAGATTGAGTAGGATGTTATCAAATATTAAATTTTGTTTATCATTTGTGCCCTTACTGTTGAAATAAAATAAAAAATTTAATATATATTTTTATTTAATTTCCTAAAATTAAATAAACTAATTTTGGCCATTGGTTTATACGGTTTACACAAATGGGGCCGGTTTATATATATATACATACATATATATATATATATATGAACCATTGTGTCGAATACGAACAAAAATTGACATATATATATGAATTTGCACTACTAGAAAACAAGGTATCAGCGACGACCATCAGCGAGGGAAAAAATCTCTCGCAGATCAGCGAGGGATTGTCCAGAAAGTGAATCCCTCGCTGATCAGCGAGGGATCAGCGAGGGATTCAGTTTTTGGCTATTCCCTCGCTGATCTGCGAGGGATCAGCGAGGGAAATGACAAAAATCAGATTCCCTCGTTGATCCCTCGCTGATCAGTGAGGGAAATGACAAAAATCAGATTCCCTCGTTGATCCCTCACTGATCAGCGAGGGGTCAGCAAAGGAATCTGATTTTCGCCATTTTTTTATTTTACAACTATAAATTTAATTACTTATTAATTTTTAATTATTGATTATTAAATTTCCAATTATTTATTATTTTTTAGAATATTACAAAAATTAATTAATAAAACCGAATAAAACTCATTTAAGGTCCATTAAACCGAATAAAGCCCATTGAGGCCCATTAAACCGAATAAAGTCAAATAAAACTGAATAAAGTTCATTAAAGCCCGATAAACTCAATGAAGCCCCGGTAAATGGATTAAGGCCCAATAAAACCGAACAAAGCCCAGTTAAATAGAACAATTCCCTCGCTAGGGATCAGCGAGGGAATTGGCAAAAATCAGATTCCCTCGCTGATCTCTCGCAGATCAGCGAGGGAT
>NC_037542.1:4964896-4966470 GCF_001531365.2 Cynara cardunculus var. scolymus | reverse complement strand
GATCAGCGAGGGATTTTCCTATTTTCTTGATTTTCTCGATTTTTATGTGTTGTATGTAGATATTATTATGTGTTGGTGTCGTATGTATGCATGTATATGTGTTGTTTGTGTGTATATATATATATATATATATATATATACATATTGTGGTTGCTAACCGCGATTTGTATTATATGTACACATGTATTTATTCGGTTTTATTGAGCCTTAAGGGACTTTATTCGGTTTTATCGGGCCTTAATGGCTTTATTCGGTTTTATTGGGCCTTAAGAGACTTTATTCGGTTTTATTGGGCCTTAAGGGACTTTATTCGGTTTTATTGGGCCTTAAGGGACTTTATTCGGTTTTATTGGGCCTCAATCCATCTATCGGGCCTTAATGGCTTTATTCATTTTTATGTGTTATATGTACATATTATTATGTGTTGGTGTCCTATGTATACATGTATATGTGTTGTTTGTATATATATATATATATATATGTATATATATATATATATGTTGTGGTCGCTAACCGCGATGTGTATTATATGTACGCATGTGTGTGTGTATATATATATATATATATGTTTACACGATGTTGTAATTGTTATATGTATACATACGCTACCTAAGTATAAAAATGTATACATGTAACAAATAAAAATCAAGAAAATAGGAGAATTCCCTCGCTGATCCCTCGCTGATCAACGAGGGATCAGCGAGGGAATTGGCAAAAATCAGTTTCCCTCGCTGATCCCTCGCAGATGGGTGAGTCACAATCTAGTACCGATAGCCCTCTCCCTGATGAGGCATCTCTTTGGGAGCAAAGTGTCGGAGGACGGAAGAAGGGCCGAATATTTGGTTTCGGGACCACCCAGTATCCCTCTTATGCTATGACAATAGATGTAGCAGTAGCGAGTCATCATACGAGTCAAGAGCGGAGGTACGTTGGTTATATAGTTTATAAACTTTCTCATTACTAAAATTGCGAACAAATTATTGATTTTGTCGAATATTGAATATTTACAGGTAACGGAGTTGAGAGAGAAGTTGGCAAGGGTAGAAGAGGAACTGGAGATCGAACAGAAGAATAAGGCAGATTTGGAGGCCGAACAGGCCAGACAAGCTGCTGCATTAGCCCAACAGGCCGCATTATCCGAGCATTTTGCTACGTTTATGCGGCAGTCATGATATGTTTTCCCACCTCACACACCTCCCGATAGTTAGATTGTATGTATTTGAAGATTAAATTGTACGAATTGAATATTTTAAATTGTATGAATCCATATTTTAAATCGTATTATTGGTTAGTTAAAATTTGTTCACAATTTTTGTTTGTTATATTATTATTTTCAGGTTTTTTTATATATAAATACAGAAATTTTGCAATTTCAAAAAAATTATTTTTTAAATTTAAACACATTAGCGACGGATTAGCGAGGGAAAATCCGTCGCTGAAAGTCCTTGAAATTCCCTCTCAAATCCGTCGTGGATCCGTCGCTGAAGGTTCCATCGCTGAAGGTTCCATCGCTGAAGGTTCCGTCGCGGATCCGTCGCTGAAGGTTCCGTCGCGGATCCGTCGCTGAAGGTTCC
>NC_037542.1:4953994-4964841 GCF_001531365.2 Cynara cardunculus var. scolymus | reverse complement strand
TCGCTGAAGGTTCCGTCGCGGATCCGTCGCTGAAGGTTCCGTCGCGGATCCGTCGCTGAAGGTTCCCTCGCGGATCCGTCGCAAAATACTTCCCTCGCTGATCCGTCGCTGAAAGTGTCCTTCGCAAATCCGTCGCTGAAAGTGTCCCTCGCAAATCCGTCGCTGATCCGTCGCTGATAGCATTACCTATGACTATTTGACCGACGGAGTATCAGCGACGGATTGCCTTTCAGCGACGGATTTGCGAGGGATTTGTCCCTCGTTGATACTCTGCTTTTTTGTAGTATTGGACTATATAGCATTTACGAACACAATATGAATATAATAAGAATAGTTGTTACACGAAAGTAAATAAATAAAAAAAACAGGTATGAATACAATATGAACAGTTTGTGAACAATAGTTTCTTCATTATGAACACATTTAGGAGAAAGCCAATATTGAGATATGCAGCTAGTGTTCATATGAAACACAATATGAACAGTTTGTGAACAATAGTTCCTTTATTATGAACACATTCATGAGCAAACCAATGTTGAGATATGCAGCTAGTGTACATGTCAATACAATATAAACACTTGTGAACAATTC
Organism: Cynara cardunculus var. scolymus; assembly: GCF_001531365.2. Classification (NCBI taxonomy): domain Eukaryota; kingdom Viridiplantae; phylum Streptophyta; class Magnoliopsida; order Asterales; family Asteraceae; genus Cynara; species Cynara cardunculus. The sequence goes on along the minus strand of NC_037542.1, from coordinate 4,964,250 downwards.
TTTAACAATTACATATGAATTCAAATTCCGATTGTAGTCGTTGACGATTTTAATATTTTCATTCTCATTGTTGTCGATTTGTTTTCCAATAGGTTTATCCATATTACTCGGACGATATCGAAATCTTTACAATCGGAAATTGTTTAACAATTACAAAATCAATATCATTATGGATAGAATAAATCGAAATTACAAAACATGAACACGTATAAAAAAAATATCAATATTACATAATCATCAATTATTGAAATTTTTAGATTTGTAACTCCCAATTAATGATTTGGGAGTTACATAAATGACAAATTACTTAATTACCCTTGTCATTAATATATGAGTTATATGTGAACCTAAAGAAAAGATGAGATATATATGATTGGTTAAGCTTGGTTAACAAAGTTAATTAACACAAAAATCTTGGTTAGTATTTAAACCAACCCCTACAGATTATATATATATATATATATATATTGTATAACACTTTTCACATAATATTTGACACTAATCGTAGAACATTACTGTTACCTCGAATGAAATGGACGAATATTAATGTTACGTTTCATTTAAATTCTCTTGGAAACATATTCTTCAGTAGATTGAAGAAGTGAAAATATTCCCTAATCACATCATTTTTAGGAAAAGATTATGGAATGATTGACATTTCAATCCCTAAAGTTGTTCTCGAGTCCCACTACCAACTTTGACATTTTTCCTTCACATTAATTAACCTATTTTTCTTGTTTTGGATTGCATCATATTTATTGTTTCTTTCTACACATTTTTTCGTATTTATTTTTCTTATTCTTTTGTGTTGTAAGCTAGATGTATTTACGAATACAATCCTTTTATTCTATAGATTAGAGGTGAAATTTGCATATATTCTATTATTCTCATATCCTATATGTTGACTATATATATATAATTTACGATTTAAGGCTATAAATAACTTGAACATTTCATCTTTTATTAATTCAGAAATTTTGTTACAAAAATTATAATATATTTATTTTTTATGGAAACATTATATATATTAAAGAAAAATATAAACAAATAGCATTTTAATGTGTTTGAAACAATGTATGTGAGAAAGGTGCCTTAAAGTATTTCCATCCAACGATTACAATATTATGTTGCACCATATTTTGCGTTATTTGTTATAATGAATGATAAAATAGGGAAATTTATTAAAGTAGTTATCTCAGTTGTTGGTTTTATTTTTTAACCATTTCTCTTCAATTTTTATCAAAATGTCACTACCTCTGTAAGTGGTACGTGTATGACTTGCGGAGGTAGGTAAAATACAATTTTTTTACAATTACTATACAAGTCCGCAAGTGGCACGTTTGTAATTGTAGACCCAGTCACGAATTCATTTTTTTTACATTTTCTACCCAGTTCTGCAAGTGGCACCTCCGCAGATGATGTCAGCTCAAGGAGAAACCCTAACTTGGAGTATATGACCAGGTTTACCTCTGTAATTAATTTTGGAAATAAATCTCATTTTCCATGTTTTTCAGATACGTTTTACTTGTGGATGTGCATAATATTTTTCAACAAGGCTTGAAAATTAATTCCATATTGTACAATAATTGTACAATTTTCAGTAAATTGATTGATGGTGGTTGGATATATTTATTTATTTGATCTATAAATGATGAATGATTCTATGATGAAGATATACTATCAGCTTATTTTCTTTGTTCATATTTTTCCTTTCTTTCTTAAATTTATTTGAAAATGAACTTCGATCCTAAAAAAATTAACATACATTTTTGTATCGGTAGTAAATAGGTGAAAGCTAACGATAAAGTGGAAGTACGTTTCTTCTAGTAAAACGATGCACCATCTTGTGTTGTTGTTCGCCAACATTATACATCCAAGCTTGGTCAGTAATGTTCAAAGAAAATTTGGTTTCAATAGTTCTATCGGTATAACTAGGTTAGAATACAAGTATGATGGTTTAATTTATGAGTTAGGTGATAATGACGATGTTCGTGGTTTCATGTAATTCACGTTAGAGTTAAATAATTTGCCTACACTTTATGTATATGTCTATCTTTTGATGTGCGGTGGAGGCAATGTTGGTGGTAGTTTTAATCCAGGAATGTATGACTACTCCCAAACCCAAGATCAATATCAGACTCAAGGAATGTATGTTCCTCAACTTGAGTCTGAGTATCAATACAAACGCTTCTACACTCCTGTGTATTTTTCCACGCGTACATATAGTCTTAATKATTATAGCCCTGAGTATGTTCAGAAGACACAAGTAGTAAGAGAAGAAGAAGAAAAAAGAAGAAGAAGAAGTTGTTGGAGTTGATGATGACGGGTTTCATGTTTTCACATCGGGTCTATCTGGTATGGATTTCTCATAAATAGATGAAGATGAAGACGAAGAAAACATAGAAAAATAAGCAGGAACTTGTTCTGTTAAATTATTTAGTGGGATATAAGATATTTTTTATATGCCTCATCCCCTTCCAACCCTAGTGCCTTGTATCACACTCAACCAACACATATCTTATCAGCGTATTGGAAGAATAAGTTTGGGTCAGTTATCCAGAACAACAGAAGAACTGTTAATAAACCTTGGAATGAAGATTCTTAAAATAGGGCTTTGAGTTTAAAATCAACATATCTTCAAAACCTGAATACGAGGATGTATTTGTACGAGAGAATTATGGTTGGCGTATCATAGAGATCTCCGTAGGAAAAAACAATATGTTTCATGTATGAAATGTGGAGGATGTACATACTTGTAGAAAGACCTAAATGTATTCAGTCACCGTTAAGCAAACAAAAAGATATTGGGTCATATACTGAAAGGGAAATATCTAGATACTAGCAGGGTACTTCTACCACATGACATTTTGCACGATATAAACACACAATTCAAAATTACTATTGGGTACTTACAATCTTGGCATGTGAAATTTTATGCACTAAACAGGTGAGGGGTAGCCTTGAGGAATTGTTTACCGACTCCCTACGTTTTTTTAATAATCTGGAGCTCCATAATACAGGTACCTTCACCAAAACAAAGATAGATGAAAGAGAACATTCTGAGACGTGTTTCGTTGCCATTGGTTGTGCGGTACGTATAACTATGTCTATGTTTCATATTATAGATTATAACCTTTACATACTCAAACCACCTAATTTTGCAAATTCAAAGGTTTTTGGCACACTTGCGTTGTGTCCTTATTATAGACGGTGCTCATTTGAATGGACTTTTCTTAGGTACAAATCTCTTCGCAGTTGCCATGGAAGCAAATAACAACATTGTTCTCATTGCTTTCGGAGTGGGTAGGTTTGAGACTAGGAAGGTGTCGACTTGGTTTTTGGCCATATTGAAGGACGAAATTGGAGAATTGGAAGGCTTGGTGTATACATCCAATAGGACTGCTTCTTAAATCAAGCAATTACCACCGTGTTCCCAAGGCCCATCATGCTCTTTGTTGTCGCCATCTGGAGATGAACGTAAAAATAAGGGACAAATGTGATACAATGTAATAAAAAACATTCTACAAGACATGTGAAGCGTATGTGGTGGAGTTCGATCAGTTGATGGAAAGTCTGCGACACAATCTACCTGTCGGAGCTCTATTGATGGGAGAGGTTGGGCTAGAGAGATGGTCAGATCCTCATTTTCCTAGAATAGGCTACAATATTACGACTTCAAATAGTGCAGAGCCGGTGAATGCACCGTCCCATTTTGCATACAAATTACCAATTATCTTACTTATGGATTACTTCCGAGATTTATAATAGTGGTATTCTATACGTCGGGCTAAAGGAGATTAATATACTCACATATGCACATATATATATATGTGTGTGTGTGTGTGCACGTGTGTATATGTGTATGTGAAGGATCGTGTAAGAAGGAGACTTAAGGTGAGAAGTGTAAAAACGAACCTAGACCCTTGATCACCTTTAATCTCAAACCTACCCATGAATCATGCTCTATATGGGGATTGATCAGGTGCATTTTGATGCATCTCATCCTAATGTGCATCTAAAGGTGGAGATCCCTTCTTACACTTCTCATTTTAACTCTACTTCTTACTGGAACCCAACCCTATATATATATATATATATATATATGTATGTATGTATGTATGTATATATATATATATATATCTATGTATATATATATGTATGTATATATATATATATGTATATATATATATATGTATGTATATATATATATATGTATGTATATATATATATATGTGTTCGCGTGTGTGTGTTACTTTCTTGGGTGGTAACACGGTTAATACAGTTTTAGAGCAAATGAATTACGACTCACACCATGGGTGCACGCCAAACTGGGAAGTCTGCAATATGGACTATATACGATATTTGCTATGGTTGATTTGAGGTTCTTGATCATCGTAGAAACGCAAAGGTTGGTTATAATAATTGCCCTTGTGAATGTTTGAAATGGAAACTTTCTAGTTTACCTTGCGCTCATGCCATCGTTGTTACAAGAGCTCAATGGTGTACATATTGCAACCATTTGGCATGTGATTACTTTACGTCAAATAACTATCGAGTAAAATACCAGGAGGTAGTGTTCCAGCTGGACTTGTCCGCAACTTGTGGACCTGTTCTTCATGGGTGGCAGTGATTTCATGGAAAAATACGGTTACAAAATAAAGATTCATGCACAAAAAAACACATAAAACATAGATTCAACATAGGGGGAAAATATGTACTTATAAAGTTTAACATGCAATCGAATTACAATCATCTAACATAATTAAATAAATCGGTTTAAGTTTACAAGGGAAAAACTTACTTGATCGACCATGAATGAATACTTGCAGAGTTAGTGACGTGAAAAAGCAACTTGCGGAGAGAATTTCTTTTATTGTACAAAAATACGGTTCCCTTTACCCTAGTCATATAAGATTTAATAGAGGTAACCCCCACATGTCGATTTAATGTGGTAAGTGGTGGCTGTAATCGCAGACCTGTTCCTATCGCATCCTTTTCCAGAATATTCTATTACGATTGACATCTGGTGTCTCTGCAAGTTGTCGAAGTGCCACTTACAAATCCAAGTTGAAAATTAATTTTTTTGAACCCGTGACTAGGTTCGCAAGTCAGAGAAATGTCACTTGGCGACCTGGGTAAGAACTGTAAATTCTTTGTGTCGTTTACTTACCTCTGCAAATCACACATGCTCATTTGTGGTGGTAGTGACATTTTTGTCGGTATGAAAGAGAAATGGCTAAAAGATGAAACCAACAGTCTAAAATGACTATTTTTTAATTAATTTTTTTAATAAATAAATATATATTCATATTATTTTTTATTTAACAAATTTTTTGTAAAAAATAATATACTATAAAATATTTTATTTTGTATAAAAAAGTAGGGTTGATGGTTTGAAGAAGAAATTTGTTCATTAAAATTATATTATATTTTAATACAAGAATGATTTGAAAATGGTTGAAGACGAATTATTATATGCATAAGAAATTACATCATTCAATATAAAAGTTGATGTAGACGGTTGAAGATGCTTTTACTTCTTGCTTTCTTTTTAACTTTTCAAATTCTATATGAATACTCTAATTTATGTTTATTCACACACTATTAATGTGATCTGGGTGCTTATGCACCAAAAAGATGCAAAGTGAATTTGCAAAATTCTAAACGACAAATTGTGTTTTACATGATGTGATTATATTACGGATGAGTAGTTAATATTTATATTCACTTTTATAAATAATCATAATGATACAAAAATTTAAAATCCTGAAATAATATATATATATATATATATATATATATATATATATATACAAATCAAATGCAACCTCTTATATTATTGTAACCCTTACATTCCATTCTAATTCAATACATTCCATTCTAATTCAATCTCAACCCTTGATCTTGCCAATTATTAAGTAGATTATTTTTTAGTTAATTATTGAACAAAAGAGCAATTATGTATTTTTAATTTTTTTCTTTTGTAATAAAGAAATAATCTTCCCTATGCATATCATAGAAGTGAGAGTCTAAGGGGCCGTTTACCAAACGTTTACCCGAATAAGCGCTTACCAAGTCAATTATCATACCGGATGAATATGGCGAAAACCAAAAAACAAACCCGGTAAGAGCGAGACAATGACCAAAAGTCTTACCCGGTAAGTGAAGACAACGACTCTTACCACGATAAGAGCTTATCATGTAAATTGTTGCATATGGTACCATTTCGGTGGACTAACATCTTATCTAGTAAGTAAATAGTAATGTTGAATTTTACCGATAAGCACTTACCGGGTAAGTTTTTGGTAAACGGCCCCTAAGTCTTATATATGCGTCTTATGTGATACGTAGGTATCATCTCATGAATACATGCATAACATATGCATTTCGTATGCATATTATGCATCAAAGATGAAGAAGACAAAATCAAATTCATATATGCATATGTGAACAATCAGAATATGCATATATGCATATATGACATTACGTTTGTCAACAATCTAGAAGAAGAAGACAGAAAGTGTATACGCATCTTAAGAATATATGCATATAATGGTTCCGTTAATTCCTCAATGTACAGAGATAGATCTACTACATATATGCACTTCCATAATTCTGTGCACAATGACTTTAGATTTGCACACAAATAAATGTATTTTTGCCTAGAAATATTTTCTTTCGATCCCAAATGGGATATCCTTTTTCAATCCCTTTAATTTCATGTCGGAGCAACTTTTCTTTGCAGGCTTCCAAAATCAATTCCCAAAAATGGCCTCCTTAATGATAATTTCCTTCCTTGCGTCTCCTTAATGAGGCTAACAAACTGCAAAAATGCCTCCGCTTTAGAGAGAGTCATTGATCAAATCAATCTAAGATCGATATCGAGTTGCATTGGTTGAACATTTAAGAGGGTTGCATTTGAGGAGTCCTGTATTATATATATATATATATATATGTGTGTGTGTGTGTGTGTGTATGTATATATATATATACATATGTTTGTGATCACATGAGACCAATTTGTTTTTGTGAGACTACTTTTGTATACTTAAAACTTCACAACAAAACACTGTAAATGTAACATTCACAGTGTTTTTGCTGTGAAGTTTCGAATTTTATTCACATTCACATTGTTTTGATGTGAAATTTCAAGTGTAAAAAAATGGTCTCATAGGTCTCACGAAAACATTCTGTCTAACGTAGACCCAACCCTATATATAATATATATATATATAGGGTATATTTCTTTTACAACCTTGTACATTTGTACAACCTTTGCAACCCAATTAATTGAGATATTTATAGAAATGATTGGAGTTCATTTATTATGATTTGAATATTTATGGAATATGAATAGAGTTTATTAATTATGATTAATACTTTATATTAGGAAACAATTAATTGATTAAAAATTGAATGGTTGAGATGAGGGTTGTATAGGGTGTAGGAATGACAAAGTGTGTAGAATAACATCCCTCTATATATATATATATATAGAGAGAGAGAGAGAGAGAGAGAGAGAGAGAGGGGAAGTTGAATTGCAAATTTTCATGCCTTCGTCCACATTTATTATTAAATAAAAGTCAAGTTTTGAAATGACGTGAGACATGGTATGACACAAATAAATTTGTATGTTACATATATAATATTATATTAGATAATGATATTAAAAAATGTATATTTATATTAGAAAAAGAAAAATCATATAGATTATTATTATAAAAATAATTTTTGATTGAATATTTAAAATATAACTATAAAAAAATAATTTTACAACTTCGTTTTAATCGTGAGTTCATAACGTCTATGAATTTGTGAAATTGTAAGTGGTGTGATTAGATAAACTTATTAACGTGTATAATCTAAAGTTAAAAGGGTAAAAACACAAAAGATAATTTATTTTTTTGAAAAAAAAAAACTCATGTCTTATAAAGAAACGCGCATTGTGGCACTTACAAAAACACTATGGGCTATTTCATAACGGTGGAGGCGCGTTTTGCGCCATATCATGTCATGGCACGCCTTTTTGAAGACTGTTAGAAGTATATTCGCACAATAGAGCGGGATTTTGAAATCTAGAACTTGAACTCTTAATCATGATTCATGGTTAATTATGTTATTTTTAATTCTCGATTTTTTTTATAGTCTTGGAAAAGCTAGAGATATATTTTATTTATGGTTTCGGGTTTCATACCAAGAATTAATAAAATTCTAATTTTCTAGTTTAGTTTATTTAATTTAAGTTTTATTATAACTTTTATATTTAAATCAAAATTAAATTTATTTTAGTTTAGTTTAATTAAGATTTTTTAATAAAAATAACGATAAAATATCTTGTTAGGGCTCAAAATCGTTTAATTTAAATGATAATTATATTTAAGATATTTTATCAAATAACAAGAGGTAAAATAGCTAAAGTTTTAAAGTAAGTTTTGTTGGGAATTTTTCTAAAGTTAGAATAACTTTTCCAAAATCGAAAAAAGAATGTAATAGTCATAAATCTTTTCAGTAAATGATATATTTTAGTTTATAGAAATAAGATATGTTCTTTCCGTAGATTATAAAATAACCTTTAGTAATCAGATTTATGTTATAGGGAGTCTAAATATGGAGTCTCGAATTTGGTCCGATTCCACCATCGTATCTAAATTCCTCACGTCTTGCATGTATCATGTGCGAATCAACTTATTAAAAGTAATTAAATTATATAATAAATATGTGGTACAATGGTTTTGTATATTACAAACACTCAAAAAAAAGTTGGTTAATGTGTTAAATATGATTGTTAATTATCTATAGAATTTTAAAAATAATATAAAGTACTATACTTTAGTTTTACTTTATGTTAAGTAATTCAAATCAATTATATTGTTAATATTATATTTCAATAGCACCATGTGATCTTATCTTATTACAAGTAGTACTATTAGAATTTTGTATGCTTATTGTTTCCTCATCCTATTAGTTTCTAAACCGAATTTTATGAAAGGGTAATAAGACACCTTTTAAAATTACCATTTAAAAGTTTTAATAGCAAGATTTACTGATTTCGTTCTTCTGTGTTAACTTATTTTAATACCATTAAATCTTATTAGTATAATTATACGTCTTACAAAACATACTTTATTATATACTAAAATGACATTTACTACAATTCGTGTGCGCTCAACACCCCCCTCCCGAACCATTTCATTATAGTTAATACATGCACCGGTGGATTTTCTCCTATAATTTACAAAAATTCATATTTTGTATACTATAAACTAGATGAAGTTGTCAAAGACTTTTTCTTGGTATTCCATGAGATAAGAGTGATGACAAGAAAACACATTATTCATCAGTATAGTTAGAATCAGTCAAATCAGCATCCCGGTCGGTAATAAAATATCCTCGAATGTTAAAGAAGCAGCTAAATAAAAGTGTAGCCCATGAAACATAATATCTTTGAGGTACCGCAAAATCCATATAACAATTATAGATTTATGGGTGCACAAAAACCCGACCAACCAACCCAACCCGAAATAATCCAGTACCTAATTGAGTTGTAAAATGTTCAAATTGTAGGTATATGGTTGGATTTGGTTAGGGTCATTTGAACACAAATACCCTTCTATTCTCTATTACTAATATGTGCATCTGACAATTACACCAACACCTTCTTCTCACACACACACACACACACATATATATATATATATATATATATAACTCTTAAAAATTTATAAATTCAAATTTCAATCCTCCAACACTATGGCACCTTACGTCAAGTCCTGCTTTCCTTCTTTGTTGACTTCAACTGATACCATGCCAAATAAATCGGAATAAAATTCCTCATCTGAGATTCCATGTGTGCCTAACTCAATTTTTGGAAATGTATCTGACTGCAAATCCTGGAATGACGCCCACCCATTGCCCTTCCCCCTTCCAGATCTGGATTTTTTGCGTCGTTCTATTACGATGTATGCGACGAGATATATAAGAAGAAGAAAATTGGTTATTCTCTTGCCCTATTATCAAAATTTATAGATCCGCTACTTAGACATCGTTTGGCAAACATAAGTAGCATATTTTTTGAGTAAACGTTAGAATGAACATAAACTAGTTTATTGAAATGTTAATTCAAATAATGTTTTAAATGCTTATTAACATTTTTCCAATTATCATATAATTAATATTAATTGTTATTTATTATTAATTAATTTTCAATTTATTAACTATTTTTAATTATTAATTAATATTAATCAACAAAAATATTA
>NC_037542.1:4952242-4953834 GCF_001531365.2 Cynara cardunculus var. scolymus | reverse complement strand
TTATATATTTCTTTTGTTTCATAAATAATAAAACTTTGATAAACATTTTAATAAAATGTTTAATTTAAGATTTTTTGAGAAATTATAAATTAACTAATATATGTAAAGTTGACCAACTTTTTTATTTATATTACATGTAATAGAATTCCTTGGTACAGTCATTCAGGAAGTCCCTCTGAGGACGACTCCCATACAATTCTTGTGAGAGTTGGAGAAGCATCTACGAGTAAAGCATCGAATACATATAACTGCCTACCACCTACGCTCTGCCTTCCATTCCAAGTTTATGCACGACATGGAGCTCGTTGCCGTTGTTTTTGCATTGAAGATTTGGAGGCATTATTTATTAGGAACCAAATGTTAGATTTACACTGATCACTGAAGTCTCAATATTTATTTAATCAGAAGGAATAAAATATGAGATAAAGATGGTGGATAGAATTGATAAACGATTATGATTGTGAAATCTTTTATCACCTTGGAAAGGAAAACGTAGTAGATAACACACATAGCAGGAAAGAAAAGAGTGGAACAATCAAAGCCAACACATTAAGAGAAATTTTAATCCCTGATATTCTTAATGAGATTTTAAGATGTCAAAGTGAATCAATTAAAGAAGAAAATTTTAAAGCTGAAAGAGTTGGAGGAATAATATCAACTCTAACGAAGAACGATAAATGGATTCTATGTTTCCAAGATAGAGTCTTGGGGCCACGTTTCAAGAATAACCATGAACTAATTCTAGATGAAAGTCACTGATTAGTTTATCAGTTACCAACTACTTCTTTGAACTAGTTTATCAAACACAACGTATTTCTTATTATATTAACTGTCTGTAGTTTTTTTAATGTGCGTTTTAAAGATATTTATTTTGAAGTATTGCAATAATCAGTTTTTATCATTTGGCTAACCACCATCTATTTATAATTAATAATGATCTTATTGTAATTACTTATGTCTTTGATATAATTACTAAAGGATCACCTATAGTATTTTTAGAAAATATCTTCTTTCAATTGTTCGGTAATTCCTCGACGACTTCATACTTTATCAATGTGCACCTTCGTTTTCGATAATTGTTAGCAAAATAACGTAAAACTTCATGTTTCCAATAATGCGTGGATGTCCCTTCTCAAATGACCTACAAATCATGGCCGTCAGTGAAAATCTCTATCGTTGAAACTTGAAAGTGTCTTATACGTAACACCTTTGTTTAATCGTTATTTTTAAAAATAAATTTGAATTTATCCAACATTCACATTGTGAAATTAGTTATTATAACTTTAAGCATAAGACACTTTCAAACACAACTTCTGCACTATTGAATTTGATTAGTTTAACATCATATAATCGTTTTAAAGAAATACATTAAAACCACCAAAAATATGAATATGATTATATCCGTTTTGAAGTGTTTATAAATTATTTTGTTATACTTTCATTAAACGGTTATATCTGTTTAGAAGTGTTTTTCAATCTCCATATCAAACGCGATTCATGGGTTAGTTTGAGATTAAAAATGATCATCAAGGGTCCAGATTCCTTCTTACGTTTTTCATCTTAACTCTCATTCTCACACAATCCTTCTGAGA
>NC_037542.1:4919669-4952182 GCF_001531365.2 Cynara cardunculus var. scolymus | reverse complement strand
TATCCTTTTAACCTTTTCAAAAAATAAATAAAAAACAGAATCAAAAGAAAATATATTTTGTTTTTGACTTTTATTTAAGGAAAACCTACTTTTAAAACTCAATTTTGGGAATATTACTTATGTCTTTGATATATTAACAATAGTTTTTCGTAAGACTTGTAAGATCAATTCTCAATCCTTGAATTAAATCTACAATCGTTAGATCTGAACATTCATAAACGCCAAGAGACTTCTCAATAATTACAAAATTGTCTTCATGCAACTTTAGACCATTAGATCATATGCTTATAAAGTTGATCAATGAACATAAATTGGTCTTACGGGTCTCACGAAAAACTCTTGGTTTCACGTGAACCCAACCCATATATATATATATATATATAACCATTGTGTCGAATAGGAACAAAAATTTGACATATATATGAACTATTGTTTTGCCTGGAAACGTCCCATTTACAGCCGTCATGCTGTCAAAATTGACTTGCAATCTTTTTTAAAACATATATAGGATGACTATTCAACGGGTCTCACCCAAAGATACGGCGATGATCCCTCCACCTATATATCCCTTAGTTGATAAAGAGTTGTGGGAGCCTGCGGTTGGGGAAAGCAAGAAAGGTCGTCTATTTGGGTTTGGGTACAACCAAGATCCCAATTGGGTCTTGACTGGGAACTACACAGAAGGTGGTTCATCGTCTTCAGATAGTCGGGTATGTGTCTCTTTTCCTTCGATGATGTTTATGGACTTAGTTTATAATTCATATAATATTATAACGTTTTATTTATTTTATAGAAAATTGAAGCCTTAACTTCCAATATTATGGATTTAGAAGAAGAAAACCAGCGCCGACGGATAGTGGATGAGTGACAAGAAAAACAAATTTAAGATATGGCTGCTTTGTTTAACCAACTCCGTCAATCACAACAATTCCCACCGTCACCAAATTGAATATCATTTGTTTATTTGGAACAATTTAGTTTGTTTGTAACAACTGTGTGATACTTTAAATTGAATATCGTTTGTTTGTAACAACTGTGTGATACTTTATATTGAATATCGTTTGTTTGTAACAATTATTTAGTTTAATGTATGATATTTGGTTGCATTTCATTTTTTAGTTTTTTCAATATTTTTACAGATTTTAAATATTTATTGTAAAAATATTCTGAAACTAATATTTTAATTATAGTGGCGGATTTCCGACGAATATCTCTGCCGGTAATATTTCAAAAATTAATAATATTAAAAAAAATGTATTAAATATTTGTGGCGGATTTCCAGCGGATATTTCTACCGGTAATATTTAAAAAAGTTTTTAAATATTTAATTTTAATAAATTCATTTTTCTGGCGAAAAAAGGATTTCTGACGGAATATTCCGCCGGTAAATTAAATTAATTTTAAAAAAAAGTTCTTAAATTTTTAATTAAGTAAACAAATATTTCTTAATTAAACCGGCAAACTGTTTCCGGCTACCGGAATCCGCCGGTAAAATAAAGCATCTGCCGGTAAACTAATCACCGGCGGCCAAATCCGTTGGAATCTGCCGGTAATAGTATTTTCCGGCGGAATTAGCCGCCAGAAAAGTTCCCCTGTTTGGTAGTGTATCAATGTCTACCTTCGGTTACGATAATTGTTAGCAAAATAATGTAAAACTTCATGTTTCCAATAATGCGTGGATGCCCCTTCTCAAATGACCTACAAATCATGGCCGTCAGTGAAAATCTCTGTAGTTGAAACTTGAAATTATCTTATACGTAACACCTTTGTTTAATTGTTATTTTTAAAAATAAATTTGAATTTATCCAACATTCACATTGTGAAATTAGTTATTATAACTTTAAACACAAGACACACTTTCAAACACAACTTCTTCACTATTGAATTTGATCAATTTAACATCCTATAATCGTTTTAAAAAATACAATAAAACCACCAAAAATATGAATATAATTATCTGTTTTGAAGTGTTTATAAATTATTTTATTATACTTTCATTAAACGGTTATATCTGTTTAAAAGTGTTTTTCAATCTCCATATCAAATGCGATTTATGGGTTAGTTTGAGATTAAAAATGATCATCAAGGGTCCAGATTCCTTCTTACGTTYTTCATCTTAACTCTCATTCTCACACAATCCTTCTGAGATTGTGAATTTAACTATTTGTTTGATAATTATCAAAATTCATATACATTGTTTTATGATGCAATATGCTTTKTATCCTTTTAACCTTTTCAAAAAATAAATAAAAAACAGAATCAAAAGAAAACATATTTTGTTTTTGACTTTTATTTAAGGAAAACCTACTTTTAAAATCAATTTTGGGAATATTACTTGTGTCTTTGATATAATTTAAAAAACATATTAAAACTTTCTTAATAATTAAAAAAATGAAATACACTATAATTTGTAACAAAATAAATCATTTTAGAAAGAAAATATTAAACATGTTTCTTTATTTTGTCATAGAAATCAAAATAGAACTTTTAAAAGTAGAATATCAAAAACAAAAATCCAAGCAAAAATAATAAAATATGTTATTTTTGACGTATATTGCCCATAAATAAATGGGTATGTAACATTCGAATAATATGCATATTAAATAAAAATGAAAGCATAAATCAATACCGTTATAACTACTAGGTTCGGTCCTAGGGTTTTTGATGCTATAGGTGAATATGCTAAATTTGTCTGTCTAGTTGTTCTTTTTAATAAAACGACGAAATGTAAGAAAAGAATGTGCCTGTGCTAAAAGATCCCCATAGTCAGAATTTTATCATTCAAGATTTTCATATTTGAAATTTTGTATCTAGCTTCATGACCTTACTCGGCTAAAAAATAATGCCGTTCCTTGAAAATCGAAAGAGTTGAACTTTGGAGAACAATAGAAATCGGCTTGAGTTGTTGGAATGTTAGGCGTTTACCCGTTAACGATGTTTTTTCAAGATTTAGATGAGGCGCATTCAATATTCATCACTATCAGGCCTCGTGCATGTTGTTTATAGTTAAAGTCAAGTTGCCTAATTCTCAAATTATTAAGTCTAAAACTAATAATAGATAAAGACTTGATACCCTTTGGGCATTAATTTGAATAATAAACGTTGTGATTTAATGATATTTAAAAATTAATTATTAAATTCATATTTTTAATTAACATATATGAACAAAATATCAAAGGGTATTTATGTAAAAAGTAATCTATATTTGATACATGAGTTGTCAGACATATGAACAACTTTTGTATATCCTCAAAACACATCAAACAAAAAAGATTAGACATATGAACAACATATGAACCGTATGAACATCTTCTGTATATTCAGGAGCCAACTCTGTTGTATGTACATGAACACCTACGAAGCTTGTGTTCACATGAATCACAGATATTGTTCATATTMATRTGATGTGATTGTGCATATGTATCGATATGAACATCTATTGCCTTTGATATGTATTCATTTAAACGAATTCAAATGTCATACTAATCACTTACTAATAGGAACGCTTTGATCATTTTCTTCATTATCGGAATTCGAATTCCGAATGTAGTCATAGACGATTTTAACTTTGTCATTTCCATTGTTGTCGATTTGTTTTACAATATGTTTATCCATATTACTCGGACGATATGAAAATCTTTTACACTTACGAAAACAATATCATTATATGGAGAACATTATTTGTAAATTATGATCATGAACACGTATGAAATCAAATACAATATTACATCATGATCAATTAGTGAGATTTTTTAGATTTGTAACTCTCAATTAATTATTTGGAAGTTACATAAATATCAAATTACCTAATTACCCTTGTATTTAATATATGAGTTACATTTGAACATAAAGAAAAGATGGAATATGATTGGTTGATCTTGGTTAGCATAGTTAACACAAGTTTCTTGATTAATATTTGAACCAAACTATATATATATATATATATATATATATATATATATATATATATATATATATAAGATTAGTTGGATCCAGTGTATCAGGTATCAGTAAAAGGAAGAAAAGGATGCTAGCCCATTCATAATATTTTAATAATATTTATAATAATTATCTAAAAAACCTTATTTGGTGGATGATTTCATTGAAGCAAATCAAAGGGTTTACTGGAAGTTGAAGTGAGAGTAGATTTGTTGGAGGATTGAGTGGTGCAAGAAGAAAGCACCACCAGCTTCTGATCATCATCGTCTTCTTCACCAACATCATCATCTTGAAGATCTCTCAGATTAGTGTAAGTGGTAGCAAGCCGTGACTCAGTAAGCAACTGCTTTAGCTCCAAGGTTTCTTTCTTGAGCCTGTCGTTTTCTTGAACAACTTGTTCATGGGTTTCCGAGAAGTGATTCATCTTGTTGATGAGCCCATTGTTCTCGTTTCTGAGCCTAAGAACCTGGGTCAAGAGCTCATCGAGCTGCTTTTGTTTCCTCATCCTGGATCTTCGAGCCGACTCCCGGTTGGATATCATCCTTCTCTGCTTCCTCTCGTTGATTATGCTCATGTGGTTCTCTTCGGCTTCATCTGAAGTACTGGAGTTGTTGCAGCTTAGAGAGGATGATAATGATTGCTGAGAGAAATCAAGAACAGGGATTTGATTGTGATAATAAGGTAAGCTTGATAGAGAGTGGAACGAAGATGGTGGCACGTTCATTCCACGGAATGAAGTGAAGGTTGTAGGGAAGCTGGTGGATAGATCTTCATATTCAGTACTGTAATTTCCCGCAGCCATCTGTTTGTGTGTATGTAGATGATGATGATGATGATGGTGATGATGGTGGGGAGAGGATGAGGAATGAAGGGGTTTTATAGGTGGGGAGGAGTCAGAATATAATCTTGTCCATGTAATATTATGAAAATACCTCATTATTTTATTTTATTTTATTTATTATTTTAATAAAATATCAATGTGTTTTTTATAATTGAATGATGATGTATAATGGGTATGATGTATGTATGTTGTTGCTCTGAGGATGTTTGTTAATGGATCAGATTTTGATGCTTACTTACTCGATCAATTTATTTAAATTAATTAATTAAGTGATGGATTAAATGCCCTGCATTAATTAACTAATAAATCAACTTATGAAGATAGGTTTAATAGCATTGTATATATGGTGGCCTTGGAAGCAACTTTATTTAGTTGGCCATAATGTAGACATGTAGGAGAAAAAGTTGTTTGCTCTCCATATATAGATAGGTAAATGAGAAATCTATATATTATGAGAATTATAAGGATATCTACAATAATATTTTAAAGGGATTACGATGAATAATTACAAATTAAACCAACCTTTTTGTTACAGTTCGGCATCATCGATTGGAATTACCGACAGATCATCATTGGATCCTGGACAAAAATCCCACACCGGCAACTTTTTCCGTTGACCCAATATGCCGTCGGCAATCCGTATCGTTTTTAAATTTTCTGATGAGTTACCATCGATTAGTGTTGTTCAACATCGGGAACACATGGTATTCTACCATCTACTATACTAAATGCATATAGTTTATGAATATAGGGTTGGGTTCATGTGAGACTATTCTGTTTTTGTGAGACTCGTGAGACCATTTTTTTTGCACTTGAAATTATACTGTGAAGGTTAAAAAAAAGTCGAATATTCACAACAAAAACACTGTGAATGTTACCTTCACAGCATTTTGCTGTGAAGTTTCAAGTGTAAAAAAGTAATCTCACGGTGCTCATGAAAACATGTTGGTCTCATGTAATCTCAAATCTAGGAATATATATAACTTTGGTGTCTATTAACAACTTATGTTGTCTATTGTAAAGAGATGTATGGCCGTGAGCCCACTGTTGCTAAGCTTTTCTAGAGGATCCACTGCACCAAAAGAAAGCCTGTTCCGGGTTCCACTAGTTCGCCTACAAATCCTCCGATTTGCATTTACACGAAGGCGACTCGAGTGACAAAACAATTTTCGTACTCGATTTTGTTTGTTTTATAGGATGGTTAGTTTAATAAGATATGTAATTATTATGGGTTGCCATTGTTAGGCACACATTGAACTTACATGCTATTTGTAAAAAACTAGTAAAATGATATGTTCGAATTACAATCTTTATACTGCCGAATTGTCTACAAGTTGGCTAACACATTTTGTTTTGGTAAATTGTAAGAGACGTATGCACGCCTTCGGAGCATACATAACTCAGCTCATATCCCGGCGCCATTCCCTCTTATAACCCAGAGGTTCTAGGAGTATAGTGCTAGAGGGCGGCGTAAGGGTCGTCTCTTTGGATCCGAGACCAGTCAGGATCCCTGGTTTGCTATGACCAGTGATCCCAATACCAGTAGTAGCAGTGGGAGCTCGTGGGGAGGTATGTCTCATATAGTATATAATATATGTATATAGTTTATTAATCATATATCGTGTAACATTGTTGATTCTTTGTCAAATGTTGAATAATTACAGATAGATGTGTTAAAAGAGAAGTTGACAAGCTATGAGGATCTGTTGAGACTAAACTAAGAAAGACAACAACTTTGGAGCAACAACAAAAGGAGGAAGTTAACGAGTTAGCTCGGCAGAAGGTGCTAACAAAGCATTTTTCTGCTTTTAGGATGTGATTCCAAGTTCGATACCCTACCCTATATAGAATTATGCATTCTCTTTGTAAAAACAAATTCTATATTTCTGCATTGTAAAATCAGATTCTGTATTTGTATGGTATTTTGACAGGTTTAATTTAACAGGAAATACACATTTTCAGTTATTTAAAAAAATTACCAACGAATTCCATTGGTAAATTTAAATTTCAATTATTAAAAAAAAACAAAATTACTTACAGATCACTATGGATTTCTGTCTATAAATTTAAATGATTGCCCATAATTCATCGGTGAAATTCGTCAGTAGGTTTCCGTTGGTGATTCGTTGATGTTGAGATCTATCGGTGATCCATTAGTGATGCCTTTACCCATGATATCGTTTCTAACAGACTTTCACCGACAAATCCCACTTTAACGACGTATTACAGACGAATTTTTCCGTCGGTAAGACTCCTCGATCTGTTTTGCAGTGTCTATAATTATTTATGCTTTTAAAAATAGGTTTATCTAAATGGAAATCATAAGATCAAAGCAAAATCGAATTCAAGATAAAAAAAATTCAAATATATGATATTGCCTTTGAAATACATTTTTGAAGAGAGTCACAAAAGACAAGCATTTTGAAGGGAAAAGATTGTTCCCTATTAAAAAAACAGAGGAGACTTTGGATGAACATGTGTATTCGTAGCATGACGGAATTTTTTTCAAAGGTTGACGTTGATTATTGATCGTAATTCAAGATTGTAATACGAAAGATCATGAAGAAGGCACTGGTTAGTCTCACTACAAAATAAATGAGCATCTCAGCCGAAAATATTTTGTCAAAAAGTTATGTTTTCGACGATCGTGTCTCGATGATAATCATTTGATCAAAAATCAAACCTTTTGACGAAACCATAAATCTTTTTGACATAACCTAAATCATTTTTATGGACAATTTCATCGAAAATTACATGAAAGTTTGTGGATGTCGTTCCATAATTAAATGATATTATGTTGGTATTTGACATTTTATAAATGGAGTTTTGAGAACCCCTTTTTGAGGGATTTTCGACGGAATTTCGCCAGATCTTTGGTCAATTATAGTTAACCATTGCTCGTGTTTCGACATAATTTCATGGGATTTTTTCGATATTTTTTATGAAAATTGTTCTCAATAGATCTTTTGTCAACCATAGTTGACCATTTTTGGTGTTTTCGGATTTTTGTGGGATTTTCGTCTGAATTCTATTGCAAATCTTTGTTCTTTTTATTTTTAACAAAAAATACATATTTGTCTTTATTTTACTCTATCTACACTATACTTAAACAATTCAACAAATACAAAATTCTCAAACTAAATCATGCATATCAAAAACAAATACCGGTTCTAAGCCACAAACATATACAAATTATCTAACTTTTTCCACAACCTGCCTAGTCTAGCTAAATTTGGATTGGAGGGTAGGGTGGGGTAGGGATACGAGGAGCATCAGTGAACCTGGCGATATGCTCCACTACCTGTCTCAACGGGGCCTGCACTCGCTCATCAAACGTCTATTGCTGCTCTGCAAGTAGACGATCTCTCTTTCTAATCTCCTCTTGCATCACATCCTCCCTTCTTTATAGGCTCCATCTCCTCTTTTAGTTGTCGTACGTTCACATATTCAACAGATATACAAATAAATTAGTATTAAGCAAAAGTGATATAAGTTTGTAAAAGAATATATGGGTTAATATGCATACCTAATTAGCAGGTATCCCTTGAGTAAAGGATCGTTCAATACTCGTCAAGCGGGGAACCGGTCATCATGTTTGTCTCCCTTGAGTAAAGGATCATTCAATATTTAACACCTACCAATTTACCAGTGGGCAGAGGCTGAGACAGAGGTCAGGGTAGAGGCTGCAGAAGGGGTCGTTGGAGAGGAAGGAACTGTCAGCCTGGAGTTCATCTAGACTAGGGTGAATCAGTTCAGGATAACATAAATAAAGAACCAATGCAACCTTCTGAGTATGTTACTCAGGACATGTTAGCAGAGGAAATGAGTAAGCTACGAAATAAATCCACAAATTCAATCTACAAACACCAGAGGGGGCGACAACAAAATGTTTTTAACCTATAAACCCCAACATTTTCTGGAGAAAGGGATCCAGTGAAGGCAATGTGCTGGTTGAGAGAGATAGAACATGTATTCAATACCAGTAAGTGTTCATATGGCGATAAAGTCAGATTTGTGGTATCAATGTTGAAGTCAAATGCTCTGTACTGGTGGGATGTCGAATTACTAGAAGACCTAATCTTTTGCAAACAATGTACTGGATGAAATTTGTTGATCGATTTAGGGAGCAGTTCTGTTCGAAAGCGACCGATTCAGGGAGCAGTTCTGTCCGAAAGTTCAATTCATATTTTGAGCATTTTATTTTAATTTATCATATGTTTCTTCAATCATCATTATATAAGTAATCGAATTAAAAGTCGTCGAAAACATTTTAAAAAACTACTTAATCTATAGGATTAAGTCAATATGGCTTAACAATTGTCTTTCCAATATAAAAGTCTTCAAATAAAATTTTAAGACATTTTTGTTCGTCTTAACAGTTTATAAGTGTCGTATTTGTTTTTTTATATGATACATTGGAAAATGATCTATGAACACATCTTTTTTAGAACACTTTTTTTTATATACAATTGTCAAACAATGTCATATAAAAAAGATACTAATAGAGCTTGTTATTTCAAAAATATCCTAAAAAATTTGTTCAAATACCGTCTTATACTTATTATACCACTTTTAAATGTGACACACAATTTTTAATCGTATAAACGTAAGTTCAATAAAACAGTTTATTAGGAGACTTGTACACTTTGGTGTATTTTAAACCCAAATTTATCTTAATTTACATCAAAGACAATATATTTTTTAGTTGCATCAAAAACAAAATATGTTCCCTAAAATGAAGCTTTTAATAGGTTTACCCAATAAATTATATATATTCACACATGCATAAAGAGAAACCATATGCAAACACACACTCAATTTTAACATTTTATAATAATCTCAGAAGTATACGTATTAAAAAATATACATAATTATTAAAAATACTTTTTAGTGATAACAAAAGAGATTTTCACTTTGGATTATTAAATTAAACTCTTTATTTCTTTCCTCAAAGTAGCTAACTACGTAATCATACTTTAAAACCTTTTTCTAATCACATACTCAAGCAATTATGAACTACATACTTAGTAATATCTCCACCATCATGTCCTAGGGTTAGGTTTTCGTAAAAATATAAATTTTAATGAGAACCTTCTTGTAATAAAATGTAAGCTTGATATAATATATATATATATATATATATATATATATATATATATAAATGTACCCTTACATTGGAGGTAAGTGTGTTCACATAAAGTGGTGAAGGTTCACACATTCAGTTCTTGTAACTTAATTTCACCGCCTTTACAAATATAACGTAACTTTAATAGAATATAAAGGTACCTTCACTACTTCTCATGCTTCTTACAAATAATTTTTTTTCTTGCATGATCCTAAATTTCATATCATTATACATAATTTTTGCTATATTTGCCTAAAATGACTTAAATATCATTATTAAAACACCGAGGGTGTTAGCTATATTTGTAAATATGCAAGTTTACGGACCATTCTTGTTATTAGACTTTATATAGTTTTCCTTTCCTTTTTCTCTTTAGTCCAATCTTAGACTTCTCCATGATTACTGTATTTCAACTTCAATATTCAATACACTGCTGATAGGATTTCATCATTGATGCTTCAATATCAAACTCTTGCTATCAAACTAATATGGTATTAGAGCTTAGGGTTACTATCCATTCTCTCTTCCCTGGTGATTTTGACCTAAGTCGACACCCTCGTCAAGATTTGCTCCAACCACTGCTGCTCCCACCCGTCACCGCTGCCTGCTCCTACCAGCACCATCGTGAAGCTCGTTGTTTTCTCTTCTTCTGCTTTCCTCATCGGTTGTAATTTCTTTCGTTTCCCTATCAAGATAAGTATCAGATTATTCGTCAAGTGTTGAAACGTGCAGATTTTTTTGAAGCCTCTATATGCTTACTAATTCTTTGATTTTTTTTTTGTTGGTTATTGTTCCATTTACCTATTAAAACCTACTCCTTTGACAAAAAAAATGACTGAAACATCATACATCTCATGCTCCTCTTGCCAAAACACCCATATGTTGTTATAATGTCCTTATTGAATTTGCAAATACTATCACATGAAGCAACCAAATCATTATCCATCAAATTGTTCCAAAAACCCCTAGAGGAGAGTTCTTAAGTCCAAACATCATTGGTACAAAAGTGTCAATGTTATCTACACTAACAAGGCCATCAGTTCAGACATCAATAGTTTGAATAAGGTTGCTCACATCCTACAATAGGTTCCATATAATTCATCTCATACACTGGCCTCAAGAACATCATGTAACTTATGGTATTCTAATTCCGGTTGCTGTAATCACATGACACCTTATCAGGATATATTTGTTACCAAGTCATACAATAACTCCTATGCTCTCACTGCTGATGGTACACATCTTCTTGTCCACCATAATGGACACATATCCAATTCATCTATCTCTTTACCCGATACTCTCTATATTCCCAAGTTCTCTATGGGTCTCATTTCTATTAGCCAATTGTGTGATATAAGGCTTGATGTCATATTTTCTTTGTCTGGTTGTTGTGTATAGGATCCTAGGATGAAGCAGACAATCGGTATAAGTCGTAGAGTAGGTAGAATGTATGAACTAGTTTATCTCTGCATTCTAGAAACAATTATTAAACCCAAACCCACCCCTACCTTGCCCAATGTCAACAAAACTCAAACACTTTCCACCTTGTGTAAAACCAAGACCCTTGAAATTTGGCATGCCAGACTTAATCACATCTTCTTGATTGTCTTAAACTACTTTCTTCATCTGGCATCCTAGGACGTATCAACTGTGAAAAGCTATCTTGTGTATCTTGTGAACTTGGCAAACAACCACATTACCCTTTCATCAAAGTGATTCCTTCAGTTCTGCACCTTTTGATCTTATCCACTTTGATGTATGGGGTCCCTCTCCTAATCCCACCATGGGCGGATCTCGATATTTTGTTATCTTTCTAGATGATCACACTCCTTTACTTGGCTCTATCTCAGGAAAAATCATTCCAAACTCCCACAAATCTATATCAATGTTGCCAAAAATTATTCAAACTCAGTTTTCTCTCTCTATCAAAGTCTTTCGCATTAATAATGCCATGAAATACAAAGAATGCTCCTTTCTCGAGTTTATTCGCCAACAAGGTACCATTTCTCAATACTCTTGCCCAGGAACATCCCAACAGAATGGATGTGTTGAACGAAAACATCGACATATTCTAGATATTGTTCGCGCTATCTTAATCTCAGCAAAATATCCTTAACGGTTCTGGGGTGAAGTAACTCTCTCAACTATATATAATATCAATCGCCAACATTGCAAAATAAATCTTCTTGTGAAGCCTTACATGGTATCGCACCCGTTTATAGTATTCTAAAAGTGTGAGGATGTGTGTATTTTGAATAACTCCAATCTCATGACCTTACCAAACTTGATCCTCGTTCTCGTCTTTGTTGCTTCCTTGTTTACTGTATCGAACACAAAAGATATCGATGTTCGGATCCATCCTTCCAAAGACTTCGTATATCTCGTCATGTCATATTCTAGGAAGATCCAATGTTCTCCTCTGTTTTAAAATTCAAAGTTCAATCCGACTTTGTTCCTCCTTTCTTCATGGACATCTCTATTGCTTTACCAACTGATTCACTATTAGTTCCTATATCATCCAACGTAGATGAGACTATCTCTCACTCTTTTGATAACTCATCCTGATCTGAATCATCTGGGTTACCTACTACATCTATCCCAACCTCTACCTCTATTCCACCTTCTATGTTTATTCCTGATTCATCTGTAGGTCCGAAAGATCTAGCTGCAGCTCCTTCAAACATGCATCATTCTCATTAGATAAGGAAAAGTTTCTAATCACCTTTGTGATTATTACTAATATTCCATTTTGTTCACATGTCACACTCCTACGTCCTACAAGGAAGCTTCTACTGATCCTCTTTGGCAAGAAGCTATGTCAGAAAAATTGCAGGCACTTGGCAAAGCTAATACATGGGAGACTGTCCCTCTACTTCTGGATCAAGGAATTGTTGGTTAATGGGTGTACAAGATCAAAACCAAATATGTTATTGATCATTATAAAGCCTGACTAGTCGCCAAGGGGTATACTTAAGAGTCCGAGATTGATTATGAAGAGACCTTTGCACCAGGTGGCATGAGTTACTTCTATTCCCAGTCTTATTCCCATTGTTTTCGCTTGCAAATAGACGCTGTATTAGATGGATGTTAAGAATGCTTTTATGAATGGAGATCTTTCTGAAGTTGTGTATATGAAACCTCCTCCTGGGGTTCCTCATCCCCCTAATAATGTATACCAAATGCACCTAGAGAACAAATGGTTTTACCTGTCTTAGAAGCACGTGTCTTACAGCAGAGTTGATATACTCTTTCACGGGTTGACCAGATGATACCATATACCCATATTTGAACTTCATTGATTTCGCTTGTTGAGCTCTAAGTTTTCCACTGGCAATCACCTGAAAGTGGTCAAAGGTGCTGAGTAATATGTATGTCATCTTTGTAAAGCACTTTATGGGCTTGAACAAGAACTACGGGCATGGTTTGAAAAGTTCAGTACTATTGTATCCTCACTAGGGTTTTCGACTAGCTATTATGACTCTGGCCTTTTCTCCAAATCTTCTGATTCAGGAAAAATTCTTCTCCTCTTATATGTTGATGATATGGTCATTAAAAGGGTCATTATATCAATATTTTGAGATGAAAGATTTGGGATTGTTTCATTACTTTCTTGGCCTCGAGTTTTGATTAAGGATTTTGGTATCTATCTGTGTCAAGCTAAGTATGCCTTTAATATCATCTCTCATGCAAAAATTACTGAGAAGATTTCTTCTACATCTCTTGAGCCCAACTACCAGCTTACACCAAGTGATGGCTCTCCTCTCCCATATCCTACATTATATCTCTAGTTAGTTGGATCTCTTGTCTATTTGATAGTGACACAACCTGATCTAGCTTTGTTCATATCGTTAGTCAATTCATGCCAGCTCCATTTACTTCTCATTATGCTGTCTTTCTGAGAATTCTGAGGTACATCAGAGGGACCATGTTTCACGGTCTATACTTCTCATCATCATAACTTATTCTTCATGCGTTTTCTAATGTTGACTTGGATGGTAATTTCATTACTTGTAGGTAAACCACCGGTTACTATATCTTCCTTGGTGATTCTCTTATCTCTAGGCGCAGCAAGAAGCAATCTATTACTGCTTAATTGAGTACGCCGAATACCGTGCACTCACCAACACCAGACAAGAATTATGGTTATGATGGCTCTTGTCGGATATGGGTGCGCCTCTGTCATCTCCTACTTTTATCAGATGCGGCAATATAGTGCTATTCACATTGCTCATAATGATGTGTTTCATGAGCGCACCAAACACATTGAATTGACTGCCATTTCATTTGTCAACATGCGGCCCGCAATACTGTTTGCCTTCTTCAAGTTGCCTCTAATGACCAAACCGTGGATGTCTTCACCAAAACTGTTTTCCCTGTCGCTACTCAGACCTCATTCACAAACTCAAGTTGGATTCTTGTGATCTGCCTTTCCTTTTTCTCTTTAGTCCAGTCTTAGACTTCTCCATAGTTATTGTATTTCAACTTCAATATTGAATACACCGCTGATGAGATTTCATCATTGATGCTTCAATATCAAACTCTTGCTATTAAATTAATAGAGGGGATGAACAACTTACTCATCTAAACTCTTGTTGATGATGATTTATATTCTGTAATTTATTTTAACAAAAATCATATAATCAGTATGATTAATGAAGTAGTCAATTCAATCAAAATGATATATTTTTGTTTATGGTTTCAAATTTAAGAAACCAAATTTTAAACAATCCATATTGGTGTTTATTGACAAAAAATCTCAAATTACTAAGTTATATATAGTATTTGTTTTTCAGAAAGATTTTTTAGTTTACAAAATTATCATATGGTTTTTTTCATTTGGTTCCAATACAAAGTTATAATTTGGTTCGTTTTTATTTACAAAATTAGTATATGTTTTTTAATCTGATTTAAATGAATAATATGTTCTCTTAATTATATTTACAACATAGATTCTTATACTTTATTTCTATACAATTTTTCTGCTATAAAATATAAACTATAACAAGTAATTTAGTTAAAATATAAAATACAAATACATAAAATTATTGACAACGTATATTTATTTTGGCCTTTCAGTTTTAGAAGCAATGGGGGCATTATCATATAAATTGTGTTTTGCAACATTTATTAACTAAATTTGGTGACTCGAATGTCACTTAACCTATGATTAAAAAATAGGTCACCAAATTAGTGCCTAATTTTTAATTTGTCAATCGAAATGGCTGTTAACTTCATCTTATATCATATCTAATCAAAAGTTCGAAACCGATCAAAAATTAAGAAAACAATTCAATAATTTTCATCGTAAATATAAAGACCCTTGTTTTAGTTTTTTGATATTATTGTTTTTTGTTGGTCTTGTAAGTTTGTTACAATTAAGGAATAGAGATTGAAAGAAACCCGTTATAACCAGACTCGGAATCGATTATAACTTATCCCGGTTACGGTATAATAGGTTCTAATCCCTAAATCAGTACCGAGACGGATTTTGGATTTCTTGTTAATGGTATCACAAAATAATTAACATAATATAAAACAAATACAAATTAATCATTAAATAAAATAAAAAATGATTATAAAACAAAAATAAAAACTACATATCAAGGATAAAATATTTTCTTTTATTTATGTTTGAAAAATTATATTTTTGAAAGACATATTACGAGTATATAGTCTCAACAAATTAACTCAAAGGGTTAGCCCTAAATCCATATACATTAACCCTAAAAGTTTACCCTAAATCTATACAAATTAACACTAAAGAGTTACCCCCAAATCTAAACAAATTAACTTAAAGAGTCAATTAGTCGAGAATCCCAAAAGTTCTAATGTTTCTGGTTTCTCCCATAAAAAATTATGATTGAACATTTAAAAGATTACACTTGGATGTGGATATTCATTTCGAAAAATCCCGTCTTACCCTATAAGCCGGTCATCCCAGAAACAATTACTAATAAGAATCAATGATTAATAACTAATTCTTAACTGATCCCTCTTTACTCAATGAAGTTTGCAATTCGTTTTTGATCGGATCTAGACCTTGACTCTTCATACTAACCACCGATAACGAGTATTATTTAGTTCCTTCTATAAAAACCCTTAAATGTAATCAAAAAAGTATTAGAAGATGTCAATAAAAACAAAAGAAGAACCATTATCTTGTACCTAAAAGATATGCCAAAGACAACTATTGACTACTTGACATTATTGTTTGTGCCATATCCTAAGTACAACTTCGCTTTACCAAATGTAATTTTATTTATTTTAATACATTTATATTGTTTATAAAATAACAAACATACAGCAAATGTGTAAAAAAAAAAAATGGTGACGAATGAATGCACAATCACAAACACAGTGTTTATACACGCTTTGAACGGAAATACTTATGTTATTTATACCTTTAAACATAGAAAATTCGTATTTTAAGGTTGGTTCTACTTTTAGCAAGTGGGCTTAAAATTTAAAACCTAACATATATACCTTATTGATTATTGCCTAAGTAGAGGCATGAAAAATCAAAAATATTGATTCCATCCAATTTGAATATTATAACTGAAAATAATAAAAACCAAAAATCTCGAAGATATCTAAGTTAATTTTAGGGATTTAAATGGCGATTTTGAGCCGAAAGTTGAGCCAAACCACCATAGGTTGTTTATCGGCCACGACACGATCTTTTTTGCACATTATACCGTTAATTAACTAGTCAATAGTCAAGTGTGTTTTAAGTTATGGTCTTTTATAACTCGTTTGCCTTTCTCTGATTGCTCCATAAAAGTATATATGCTAGTTTATGGGTTTTCTTTGAATAGAAAACGTTCAAATGTCTAATACTCGTAACTTTTGAATCAAAAAAATGTCAAGGGGATTGCTACTTTTTTATACCAAACTTGGAGATTTTTGAAGTTTTTTTTTATTTAATTTTCAGCGTAAATCACATGAAATCCAAAGATTTCTGTCGTTTATGCACTATTTTAGGTAAAGAATCTCACTAGGCATAACTTTGAATTTTTATTGCATCATTTGTTGTAACGCATGGAGTTCACTTTTATTGTGTATCACCAACCCACAAATAAATCATCAATCGTTTAGTACATAAAAAGATTCATATTTAATTTGAATTAGAAAAATTCAATCTTTATTATAAATCATGCCTATCTTCGTGAAGTAGGAGTTTGTTTGGTCAAATATGTAATAGTGAAGTATGCTTTTATAAAATTATATTCGATAATTATCAAAAAAAAAAAAAAAACATAACGAAAACTAATTCGTAGTTTATGTTAATATTATTCTACCATAATGGACATCAAAGATATTACCGAGTGCAGAAAGTTATAATTATGCAACCAAAACGTTTTTAGTCCATTGTAGTTTTCAATTTGTGAATGTAATTTTCATTCGTCGTTGATTGAGGAACTGATCTTGTGCCTTTGTTTAAATTTCATACATATTTAGGCTTTTAGCAATGTAAATTACAATGCAAGCGGTTTTGCATCATCGTACTATCGCTAACATTTTTAATTAGTTTTCTCGAAAAGTTAATTTGGTAGGAGTTAGGTTCAATGGTTATTAGGTCATTTTCTTGTTTATGTACAAACAATCTTTTTTAATAACCACGGTAATTGGTTTTTTGACCAACAAAACTCATCAGGTCTAAGACTATGTTTGACAAACTAACTGAAAAACTAATTGTTAACTGATAAACTAACTGTTAACTAAAAAGTTAATTGTTGTCTAATAATAATATTGCTAGCTTATATGCTTGCAGATAAATTAGTCTTGTTAGTAGTTGTTTTGAATATCTAGAATTCATACAAAATCAGTTTAAACAAGATTTTTTTTCAATAAACTAAAACAAATAATTTAAATCATCATTACGTATGTTCAAACGAAGCAAAACTCTCTTCTAAACAGAAATCGACCGGACCCACATAATTAGGTGAAATTAAAGTATTTAACATATGCATAGAACCTTGTGGACCTGGGGAAGTCGTTTTCCTTTTTCACCATTAAAAGGAGTATTCAACATATGCATAGAACCTACAACGTTGGTGTCATTGCTTCCATTTTTTTAACCATTTTTAATCAAAACACCACAGAATAGTTGTTGCATTTGACAGTTTGATAGAAGGACACCCAATTTGGTCAAACGATATGGAGAATTTGAGGTGGGTATTGGGGTT
This sequence comes from Cynara cardunculus var. scolymus, assembly GCF_001531365.2. Taxonomy (NCBI): domain Eukaryota; kingdom Viridiplantae; phylum Streptophyta; class Magnoliopsida; order Asterales; family Asteraceae; genus Cynara; species Cynara cardunculus. The sequence continues at coordinate 4,934,091 of NC_037542.1, read as the reverse complement.
GAGTGCCCATATATGACAAAAACTCTTGGAAATGGACAACTTATGGTGGGTTGGTGCTTGCCCTTTCAGTAGTGGCTCTTTGTGGAATAAAAATTTTATTGTTCCAAAAAGAAGAAAAGTTAATTGGGTTTGAATTTCAATTTTAAAGTTGTTATATCCAATATATATATATATATATATATATATATATACACACACACACATATTACATCATGCATATATGTGTTAATCTTTAGGAGTCTTTTTAGACAAATAATATTGTAATAAAGTTAAGTTTGTAATACGTCAAAAATGTTTATATATCTATACTATATTATAAAACATTTGACAAAAACTCTTAAAAACCGTTTTTTATGCATGAAGTACTGTATATTGATGCATATTACTTAAAATTCAAGATTACAAGTAAATTATGCATAAGTACAACTTATTAAAGCTCCATATTTAAATTCGTATAACTAACTGCGGATAAACATAATCAAATAAAGGATAAACATCTCATTTTAAAATATAATTAGGATAATTTTCGAGTTCTAACAGAATCATTATCTTTATAAAAATTTTATTGTTAAGTTAAAAATAAATTACTCTACTATTTGATCTAAATTAAATTATAATAAAAAAATGAATTAAATAAATTATATAAAAAACAAAAACTTTTAAATAGTTAATTTAATATTAATATCGATATATTTTTTAAAATTTTATGATGTCTTTAAATTTATTTGTATTCAGAAGTAAAAACATTATCTTTCTCAAAGCTACATAAACCATATTATATCAACAAAGACAAAAAGTAAAACGAAACATTAAAATGAATATGTATATCGCTGCATTGCGCGAGTACTTTCTAGTCCTAGTAAATTATTTTAGATGACTGAGTATTGTACATTTTAAGTAAAGCCTTGCAACAAGTTTGTAGGAAAATATTTGGCGTCGTAACAATTTTTAGGATAACTATAAAATATAGCATCATATTAATATTTTTATAACAGTAGTTGAAAAAGTATCTTATAAAATCAAGTGTCGTATAAATAGATTTGTTTATAGGGCATGCATTCCAAAAAAATGTTCTGTAAAAGAACTAATGCAACATTTCTTAAAATGCCCAAAAGTATTCTTCAAAGTTATTGCAATGCTTTTGGTTAAGAATCAAATTTATTCGGTACTATAAAGTTAAGTCATATGATACAGTCTACTAGAACACTTGGACATTTTTTATGTCCTATAAACCAGATTTTGTTGTAGTGAAAACAACTTGTTTCATGGATTATAACATAGTATTTGAGCTAGCAAGGCGATCTAGAAACCCGACACTCTTTTGCGCTTGTTCTTGGGGTGTCTTCTAGCATGCTATTTGAAGGGCGGGTTGGAGCATCACATCCAGTGTACATAATCTATCAATTATGCATATATGTAGGAAAATATCCTTATAAAAGGGCTTTTTTAAAGATAATTAAAAGGGTTCAATATTCTAACTCCTAATACAATGTACCAGAAATCAGTATCTTTTAAATATATTATTTGTTAAATCTTTCTAAATAGCGACTGAAAATAAGTTTAGCTATATTTAAATAAATCCACATAAAAGGAGCTTGAAAGAAACTTGACGTAAAACAGTCATAACTTCTAATCCGTTGGAACTTTAGGGGTCCGTAAAATATGTATAGAATGATCGTGATGGGTCAAGATCTGATGAAAAATAGCCAACTTATTTTAGAAGTATAAAATGTACAATTTTGCACTCTGTATACAATAAGTTGATATGACACTTTTAGGCCTCATAACTAGTTTTAAGACATTTTTGAAATAAAATTAATGTATTATAAGCTATTTTTTAGACGCTTTTGGGAACACATCATGACACTTGTTTTTTTAAGACATTTTTTTAAAATAATATCATATAAAGACTAATAGGATATTTTATATTAAAAGTGTCCTAAAAACTTGTTATAACGTTCAAAAACATTTTATCTATCAACTTCTTGTAAAAAATTTATACATGATATATAATTGTTTGGTTCTACGAAATTAACGTTGTGTTCTAAAATTTGAGAAGAGTCGGAAAAGAAAAGAGTGAATTACTTGGTCCTTGTGCTTTATACTTTCTACCCATAGTGGTCCCAAAATCAAAATAAATACAAGAATGGACTTCTTGTTTATATTTCTGCACCTATCCAGATCCTCCCTCTAACGAAATCAAAAAGATTTTGTTAACCCAGGGGTAATTTAGTCTTTTTCATCTTACCTTTATCTTTATTCTAATTAAGAAATAATAAATATATATTACATATTATTATATTATACATACATATGATACAATACATACGTACATGAACTACAAAAACCGCTTCAACCCCTTCAACCACCATCTCCGGTGTCGGTCACCATCTCCGGCCATTATAGGGAGTTGTTGGAGATTGTTGAGCGGCCGGAGATGAGGTACCAAACAACAACGGGAGTTGTAGATGAGGGGTTGGGCTTTTTATTTAGGTTTTCTTTAAATACTTGAACAAGTTGTGTGTGTGTATATATATGTATGTATGTGTGTATATATATATTAAGGGGTGTATATATATATATATATATATATATATATATATAATCATAGGTTCATTTGAGAAGTGGTAAGTATTTGAAAAGTATAGAAATGATCATAGCCCTTTATCTGGTCAAGATTTGCGACTTTAACTGTAAAACACTAGATAATTCCTCACATGGTATGCGAAAGATAGAAGGTAGTTTGTAACTTTTAAAAATAGGTGGCAAAAAAAGTGTGTGAACCCCTATGATTCACATATAAGATATATGTTCATATGTGAAAAGTACAAAGATACATGCATTAGCAAATCATATGAAGACATGCATTGAAGTTGCATTGTTGCATTAAATGTCTAGAGTGCTATAAAATGGGGTTTTTGAATCAATACAACTTGCTCCTTTTAAAGAATTGCAAAGTGCATATTCTTACAAATTGACGCCTAAACCTCTTAGATTATCTTAGTTCTTCATATCTGAAAGAGTGTCTTCTTCTCTTATTTTTTCAGTTATTAGCAAATTGTCAACCAGTCAGATTGTTTAGGATCATAAGTCTTACATTTATAGCTTCCACAACAAATCTTTGGTTCTTTGTTTTAATACAATATACAGAATTAAAAAGTAAAAATTTGTTGTGTTTGTATGCAACCCACCATTCTATAAACACTTTTATTGTAAGTCATCAACCCTCGAGGGACCAACATATATACCAACTCCTTGCCTTTGGATTCTTAATCCTTTACTTCCATCGTCACCGTCATTGTTGACGCATTGCCTTGCCACCCTCACTACTACCTCCACCTCCACCGCCACCTCCCTACCCACCATTGCCAACACCCCTCACCCGCCAGCTCCCACCACAACCATTCCCCAACCCACCCCGGCCCCAACCCCATCCGCAGCCCACTCCGACTACCTACCTCCGCCACCATCGTTTTAAAAATTCCAGTTTCATTCCTACCAACGGAACGCGTGGTCAAACTCCTTTGAATCATATTTCACTTAAACTTTAGCAATTTTAAACGAGATTAATAATTAGAGTAGACAAACCATTAAATAATAAAAATAACTAAATAACGAACTACTGATAAAATAGTTAATAAATTAATTAATTAAGAAGTTTATATAAATAACAATTAAATGAAAAAAAGGGAAATGATGGCATTCGGCTTGGCAGAAAAAGAACAAATATATGATCAATGCAATGCAAGCTCAATTGGTCAGCCCATCAACTTAAATCACTCAGCCCAAAAAGTTAACCGAGTGGGTCTCCCCACCCACAACTAGACCCATAAATATCGCTATTTTGCAATAATTCTTTGATACCATTTGATTACTATCATTGGAAATAAGATTTAGCCCTTGACACGAGATTATAGACTTAAGCATCTAGGTTTTATTGGCGTTTTGTTGAACTGTTATAACTGTCATAAGGCGTTTCAATCAAATCAGTAGCTTTTGAAACTAGCTCGAATCTCATTCCCGGTAATTCTAAATTATCATATACTAACTAATAGTTATTTAATAGTGATTTTGGTTCTGAAAATTACCACAAAATTTATAAAATTCTCGAGAAAAAGCTAGCAAGTTCCCTTGGTCCAATTCTTTCTCGTTTCAAGAACGGCTTGCCACTATGATTTGCCGCAAACACCATGGGGTTGTTTTTGTGACTTATCAAGTTATCATGACTTCTTGTTGTTCGACATATCCTCGTCCGACTCCTACTATCAAAATTAAATTTCAATTTTATACCTATTTCTTTATTTTATCTTACTCACTTTCCCTACTCAATATCTTCAAATAAATATACATATACTTATGTACGGTAAAAACCATGGTAAAATGGAAACGTTACACATCTTTTACTTTCTAATCTGATCTTGTTGGCATATTTTTAATTCTTACAAAAATATATGACTTAGTTGCAGACATATATTAAATTTATCTGATCTTTAGCAAATCGTGTAGCCCTTCTCAGGCCTTTCAACAAAAACTCCCGAAAGCTTGATGGTTTTGTTGCAAAAAGTATTCGTATAGAAACAACGTTTTTTTCACTCTAAAAACTTTTAGGAACTAAAATACATGAAAAATATAAAGATTATTTTTGTTAAAAATACAGTCATATGTAGGAATATTTTTTACATCTTTGATCTAAAAAACAAAGATAAGATCGAACTCCACCTTGATGGAATATCCTTGTTGGATACACAAAATCAAACCATCCAATTATAAAGTCCTCCAAAATTGAGCAAAGTCTTAAACGAGGGTAAAATGTTGCGAACGAGATTTATACATATCTGACATTCTAAAAAAACCGATATATTTACATTGGACTTTGTGTCACCACTTTTTTAACGATAACATTATCAACACAACCACACGTGTATGCAACCATGTTACACTAGGCTTATCTATTTACCGAACTTATTCACCCTTCTTTAAATTCCACGTTAGTAATCTACAACTCTTCGTCCTCATGCCAAGCTTCGTTGAATTAATGCTGTTACTACTAGAAATCTAACCTTCAGCGATGGAATTTATAGACGAATTTTCCATTAGTAATTCCTAGCAAATCTAGGTATTGATATTTCCTTGGATTTGTTGACTTCCGACAGTAATACCTTGGAAATCACACTACCAAACATGCAACATTTTCGGCGGATATAGCCGCCGGAAAACTTGGCGCCGGTGATTACTTTTTCGACGGATTTACCATTTTTCGGCAGATTCCAGCCGCCGGAAACTTTCCACCGGTTTATTTAAAAATTCATGATTAAATTAAAAAAAATATTTAATTTAAAAAAAAAAAATTGAATTAAATTACCGGTAGACACATCCGCCGGAAAAAAAATTAATTTAAAACAAGATATATTTATTTCTTTAAATATTACCGGCGGATAAGTCTGCCTGAAATCCGCTAGATATGTATTTTATTTTTAAATTGATAATTTTTATTTTTTAAATATTTTATTGTAATCCGCCAGAAATAAATTAAATTATTAATTTTAGAATATTTTTATAGTTAATATTTAAAATATGTATTTAAAACCTGTAAATCTGTAAAATATTAAAAAAAACTAAAAGACGAAATGCAACTAAATCATACATTAAACTAAACGACAATTATCCCAACAAAACAAAAACTAAATTGCTCCAAAAACTAAATTGTTCCAAACAAACAGACAATATTCAATTCGGTGGCGGGGAAAATGTTGAGATTACCTAAGCTATCTAACCAAAGCAACTACATCTTCAAGTTGTTTATCCCGTCACTCCTCCTTCTCTCGCCGTCGCTCCTCCGCCTGCCATCGCTCCTCCTCCGCCCACCGTCGATCCTCCTCCGCTCGCCGTCGATCCTCCTCCACCATCAATTAGCGCTGATTTTCTTCCTGTAAATCTCTAAGTTGGGTCCTTAATGCTTCAATTTCTTATAAAATATATAAAATGTTATAATATTTATATGAATTATAAACTAAATCGATAAACATCATCAAAGAAAAAGAGGCACATACCCGACTCTCTGAAGACGATGGACCACCTTCTGTGTGGTTCTCAGTCAAGACCCAATTGGGATCCTGGTTATACCCAAACCCAAATAGATGGCCTTTCTTACCATATCTTTGGGTGAGACCCGTCCCCTTGAGTAGTCATCCATTATATAGTTTAAAAATGATTACAAGCCAATTTTGATAGCATGACGGCTGTAAATCGGACGTTTCCAAACAAAACAATAGGTGTTACATACGAAAATTGTAGCCAAAACAATCCTAATCTTTACCCAACAAATGACAACCCAAACTAAATATTGATACATAAGAAATTTCTAACTTAAACAATCCTAATGTTTGCCCACCAAATGGCAACCCAAACTAGATTTTAATTTTAGCGTCTCGAACGTTTGCCCAACCTGGATAGATAGTTCGGTATCCAATTTTATATATATATATATATATATATATATATATATTAAAATAGATAGAAATACTTACCATGAATTGGCTACACTTAGAGGTCATGTACCCCCCAGAATCCGTATATGCGACATCTCCACTCAACCTCTTCTTATACGTATAATCGAACAATTCCACAACGGTTGATGGCATGTCATCTTTTGCTTGTGTCTACAAAGGTCAAATAATACAAACATATGTTAATTATAATATATTAAAAATCAAGCTACTAAAGTAATGTGTTTTAGGTCCTACCAGACGAGCACCATGCTATGAAAATGGGATCGATCCACCGGTGTGTAGCGCAACTTGGCTATCACGGTTCCCACGCGCCTCACCAGATACAACCCTCCAATTTTCTTTATTTCAACAATCGACCATCTGGATCCACACATTTGAAGATATCCAGCTGGGGGGGAAGTTCTTAAACACACTCATATCCCGGTGTGGGTCGGTTTCATCGTATTAAGGATACACATTCCTATTTGCTTTTTCCTCAGATTTTTTCCTCGCGGCACTCAAGCTGTCATTATATGGTTTAGCCGACTTTCTCTCCCATGTCTCTAGGATCTGGGCGTCCAAAGCCGAATCCCAAGTGTAGTATCCCTGTACATAAAAGTTTAGTCTCTTTTTAGGTTTAAAAAAATAGCAAAACTGTAACAAGTTGAAAATATACCACGAACCTGGAACCGCTCCCACATTCGGCGTCTCATGTCCCTTGGGATTTTTTCTCAAGTGATCCATGGGCTTTCAAGTAGCTCTCGGTTGATCTTGGTGATCCTCCAGATCACTCTGATGTCATAAAAACTATATAAATAATGAATTGAATTAGTATCAATACACAATTAGTTGTGTCAATTAAAAGATATAAATGTATTTACTCTTTGCCGCGGATGCCAATAACCGTCCGTTGTTGTGGAAGCGGCTCTTGAGTAGCACTACCACAACCAGACTCTATCTCCTCCGGGTGTGCCGAAGCACTACTAGAGACTCTACTCGTACCGTGGCTAGGTGTACTACCACTACCTCGACCAGTAATCCAAGTACGCGACATTGTCGATTTTTCTACAAAGCAACGTTAGAAAACATACAACAATAATTCAAGTATACAATAAAGATCCCTTGCAAATCCGTCGCTAAAAGGGTCTTCCTTAGCTGATACTCCGTCGGACAAAAGCTCGTAGGTAATGCTATCAGCGACGGGAAATCCGCAATAGATTTGCGAGGGTTACTTTCAGTGACGAATCAGTGAGGGAAATTTCAACGACGGATCAGCGAGGGAACTTTCAGCGACGGATCAGCGAGGGAACTTTCAGCGACGGATCAGCGACGGAACTTTCAGTGATGGATCAACAAAGAAATCTAGTTTTGGCCAGATCCCTCGCAGATCAACGAGGGATCAGCAAGGGAAAGCCCAAAAACTCATTCCCTCGCTGATCCCTCAAACTAATCTGCGAGGGAATGAGTTTTTGTCCTTTCCCTCATTGATCCCTCGCTGATCTGCGAAGGATTTTTTCCGTCGTTGATTTTTTTTCACTGATACCTTATTTTCTAGTAGTGGATTGATTGTTTTGGAAGATAAAAAAGCAAGATCTACAATGCCTACAATCTTTAAGATAAGCCTGCTTTTTGGCAAAGATAGATTATTGTGAAACAAGCTTTTTGGCATGCAAAAAGCTAAATCATGATGAAGTGAACGGTAATCCCTTATATCTTTTCCAAGAATGTTGCAACATTTGAGCGTGTATTTATGTCAAAGAAAATAGAAAATAAGACCAACAGGAATACATGTAAAAATTCAAAACTTTCAAATAAAAAAATATAAATCTAATAATCTCGTGAATAAAAAAAACTTCAACCTAAAAAGTCCATCAAAGTAACATGCAAAAAGAACTAAAATTAGAGACAACTTTTTAACCCAACCAACATTCTCATTCTCAGCAAACAATCTTCCTTATTAAATTTTTTATCATGTTGTTGGTATCTACCAAAAGAAAATGCATATAAATCACATATGCAATATCGAACATGTCTTCGTGGATACCTTTTCTTAACACAACGTAACCCACTATGGTGCAGAAGATCTTCAAACCTTCATAAAAATATGGTTTTCCACCATCCCTGTCTCTTATTGCCACTCTAATCATACATGGATGATGGATCCTAGAAGGTGCCATAAAGTTCCTTTCCTCCCCATCATCTCCTTAATTACCGATTCTCCCATTCTCACTCCCCCTCTTTGTTGTCCATCTTGCTGACCCCAACCCACAAGTTGATTAGTGAATTTGGATAGGTACATGGATACAGGTAGAATAGATCCCAGAGCCCATCGTCAAACTCACAAGTTGATTAGTGAACTTCGCAACTCACAAGTTGATTAGTGAACTTGGATAGGTGCATGGATACAAGTAGAATAGATCCCAGAGCCAATCGTCAAACTCACAAGTTGAAGCACTATCTTAGATTCTTAGTTTTCAAAAGATAAAGATTGTTTTGAACAATAACTTTGCCTAATATAAGATTGGAAAACTGGAGCATGTTTCGCTTCTGAAGATGAGTAATGGCAAGATCTAGCTAAGAATCATGCACGAGGCTAGAGGACGAACTAGAAGAGAGGTTTATTTTCCTCTTAACCTGCAAATGTTGAAAGATCTAGCTAACTAGAATCAAGGAAGAGACAAGAAGTGGCAAAACTATTTTATTAGAAGTAGTATTCATTAGCAACGATATTTCATATGTGAGGAGGTAATGATTTTTATAAATCAACGATAAACCAAAACTTAGTAAATGTTACTCCTAACAAAAGAAACTTAACTCTAGCTAACAACATTCAGTCAAACAGTTAAAGTTCTAATTGGTAATTATTTCTTGATTTGATAATCTTGATTAATTACAAGATAGATTTCCCAAGATTGCTAAATGTTGTTCATTTCAGGTATCTTGATCATGGTTCCTTTATCTATCACATTGCTAATTCACATTGGAGTTGGTGTCCACTTCATACCAGATTTCGTTATCAACATGCCACAAAAGCCGGTCCACCTTCTTTTGTTAACATGTGATGAAATTTAGTAACAAGTCCAGCTCCTTCCAATGGTTTATAATGGCATCCCATATGGATCAACAAATATAGAAAGCCTTGTGGTTTGGGGTAACAAAGAATTGGGTAAACGAATCACTTTTAGGGAACTGCCCAATTGGCACACTTTATGATCCAGCACAAGTTGGATGCATGAACATTGAAAAAAATGTGTTTGATAATCGATTTAACACCATTATAGACACGTTGAAATTAAAGGAAAACATCAAAGCAAGGTGAGATTTAGAAGAATACTACAACCGCTCGGAGTAGCATATGAAGGAGGAATACAATAAAATCCTTAAACCAAAAGCCTCTTATACATTGACCAAGGTACTACTATAAAGTGTCATGGTTAAAAAATCTTACATATCTAGACGATTAAATTTCCAACATAGGGGGGTTAGTAAACCTAGAAGATTGTAGTTTCTATGGCTTTAAAAGTCATGTTTGTCATGTGTTCATGCAATAACTTCTCCCTATTTCCATAAGAGAAGCTATAACAAATTTCTACACATCTTTTGTGCAATATGCTCGAAAGTGCTACATGTTGAAGACTTGTTTTAGTTCCAAACAAGTATAGTTGAAACTATCTGTAAAATGGAACACCTCTACTGAATTCTTTGATTCATTGGAACACCTTGTGGTACATCTCATGCGTGAAGTAATGTTAGGGGTCTGGATTAATAAGAATGGATATATCTGTATGAGAGACCACTGGGTCGTTGAAAAGGACACTGAGAAACAAAGAAAGGGTAGAAGGGTCTATTGTTATGTCCTATTTGGTCAATAAAATATCTACTATTGATCATTGTGTTATCATCCAATGGTAGATATGCGCCTAAATCACAAGGATTGAAAATTTTCACTATAATTGGTGCATTACGGGACAAACGACTGTTAACCATATTCAAAGTCCCTTATCGGAAATTATTTGATGAGGTCAGAAGATGTGGATTGCTAGCAAATGAAGATATGCAGAAGTCTTACACATATATTTTGTTGAATTCTAAAGATGTGGATTGCTACCATATATTGATTAAGCAAGACTCGACATATGCAATGATGAAAAATTTACGAATTGGTTCAAAAACCACATAAGTTGTATATATACATGTACACATTCTTTGATTGTACATATATAATAAAACATTACAATTGACATGGTTATTTGTAATTATAGGTTATTCCTGGGTCACACTCCAATACCAACCATATATTTAAAAGTTTTTGGCATAAGGACTATTTTGTTACGTTTAGAGAAACCCATTGTATTTTTTTTTCAATGGTTTCAAGTTCCACTTGGAATCAATTGGACAACAGATAACAGTGAAGTGTGTATGAAAGGTTCTTGTTACAACAATTATGAGCTTGACTACTATGACTTGTTGGATGAAGTCCTGGAGATCAAATATCATGAAAAAGGTTGTTGTGTTGTGTTATTTAATTCAGATGCACATGGTCTGATAAATTTTGCGGCATCCAACTTAACTTAAACATAAATTACTCTACATCAAACATAGATATAGGCTTGGAAAAATGATTTGTTTGTTCTAGCATCATAAGTCAAACGTATTATGCACCATATCCATCGAAGGAATAAAAGGATTGGTGTTATGTTGTCAATATAAATCCATGAGGGGTTAATGACAGTTAGCGCAAAGTGCGACCGAAGTACTTACTGAGGATAATGTGGATGAGGAACAATTTTTCTAAGAAAATGAAAGAACAATATCCATAAGTAAAAATGAAGACGTGGATGAACCCGTCTGTCTTGTCATAGAAGAAGAAGAAGAAGAAGAAGATTGTTAGTCGCAAACGGATCTACAATAGTTTTAAAGGTAATAATTTATAGAAGAGTGGGGGTTGAATATAAACACATAAATTTTCACTTTTTAAATTCGTTTATTGATTAAAGAAGATCAATACTTAATTTACAGATTTTTGCCAAAAAAAGATAAGGTTAAGAACTAATCTAAACAATTTAAGAAGCATGCATAAGATGCACAAAGAAAAATAAGAACAAGAAAGAAGAGAGTTTTAGGAAGAAGAAGGTGTTGCTGAGAAGAGGATTCTTCTCAGCTATTTATATATATTGTATTTAATGCAAGTCAGAAGATACAAGCCACATGACAAACTTCTAGTGGATAGCGTGTCCTTTGTCTTCAACTATGTAGGTTTTTAGCTGCATATGAACAATTGACTTTCACAAAGTTTGTAAGCATGTTCGGAAACAATAAAGTTACTCTATACGCGTATTTTTCTGTGTAAAGTATGAGGTTGTCCTTTTGTGCATATAGGATAAAATAAAAACTGATCTTGTAGAGCAAGATTTATTTGATCGCTAACACTAATTCATCTCGAGGGTTCTTCAGTGTTCGCCTAAGTCTTGGTTAGATTTCACATTTTGGTTTAGACATTCTTGTTATCACTGAATCCACTTCAAATCATAAACTACAATATCTCTATCGTCAGCTACTTCTTCGACATCGCTGCAGATTCCTTTGGGTTGAGTTTTGTCTTTAAGGAGTACTTGTTTTTTGAGAAATTTACAATACACGTTCAGTGATCACTGAACAGACTCATCGCTGAAACTGAACATAAAACAGAACAAATACATTTCACTAAGTACAGAGGGTCATCATCAACTCGCTGAAAGAGTTTGGATCAACAAAGACATTGAAGTTACCAATAATTGTCTTGACAACTAGCAGGTTGAAAAGGTAGTGACGAGAAAGAAGAGATAGTCACTCAAATGATGAAGAACTTACTTGTGTGATCACTCGTCTGATGATTAAATATTAGGTTCATTTTAGTCTTATTAAATTATGTTCTGGTTTTTTAAAGCTTTATTGTTTAGGTATTTTTGAATATTGAATGTGCCATCTTTCTGATTATTTGTCTACAAAGTGTTTGTGCTTGATTTTCCGATTATCTATGTATTAACGTTCTGTTTTACCCTAACATTTTACTTGAATTCTTCATGTATGTTGTATAACATTGTTTTGTAGAATGTTTAATCATGTCAGGTATTCAATCACTGGCTGATGCGACTGAGGTAGTGACCGTAGTAGACACACAAGTACCGGCACCAAGGGGTCATTTAGACCCGATGAACAGGAGTCTTAGGTTATGGCCAATGGGCCAATGCTCCGGAACCACTATCCAACCACTTTTGATAGAGGGCCCATTTATTAGTAGATAGTGCAGAGTTAGTGTTCTATTTATTTTTAAATGTTCTTGTGTTGATATGATAAATGTTCATAACGTTAACTAACATCCATTGTGTAGTTTCACTAATATTCGTGTCATTCGACGACTCAAATCGGTAAACCAATCAATGTTCAATACTGCTTGGTTTACATGGGAAGAAATCCCTTCAGAGGTCAGGACTGTATGTGGGAGCGGTTCCAATTTGTATTTGGCTTATTATATTAAAAAAATACTTTTGTATGTGTAGGATTACTACTAGTGCCACTCTAGCAAAAAACAACGACATATATTTTTTGGGTAGAAAAGTCGAAGAAGAACTACAATGAGGGGTCGAGTGCAGCCAAAAAAAGCAGCCACTATGCAGGAAGCAATGCATGGCGTCGTCGTTATGACATCAATACGTCAATAGTGATACGTCGATCTTGAAGCCATTCCCCTAGCTGATTTCTCTGTAGATATGGTACACCTTGGTAAACGATAATGTTGCCAAACATATCGGCATATCCATCTCTTTGTTCAACATAGAAGACAAATAGCAAGACCTTAAAGCCGAGTGTAAATATGTAATTGTTTCTTATGTTATAAATAATCACTAATCGAATTGTTTTATGTTCGTAGCAAAATGAGCAACAATCACCCGTTTATGCTATTGACATATATGGATGTAGGAAGAGGACGAGTTTAAATTGTTCTCTTTGGGGAGTGGGAGTAGGAAATGATGGGATTACATCACTTCTCGATGCAGCCAAGTTGCAGTAAGTTCTTTTGCATTAGGTTTCCATTTATTGGACAAATGTTATGATTTATTCAACATTAATATGTCTCATCTAACATATCTAGTTTGGGTTTTCATTTATTGGGCAACTGCTAGGTTTGTTTAACTTTAATTTGTCTTGTCTTATATATCTAATTTGGATTGTCATTTTTTTGGTAGATGTTAGGATTGTTTAGCTTTAATTCCTCTCGTCCTATACATCTAGTTTGGGTTTTTATTTGTTGGAAAATGTTAGGATTATGTTACTTAAGTCTATCTCGTCTTATATCTACTTTGAGTTGCAATTTGTAGGGAAAACTTTAGTATTGTTTAAATTTGAGTTGGGAACGCTCGATTTACTAAGCTTATGCTTTCTAAGTTTTGAAAATTCACTTGTAATTTTTCTATAACTAGAGGATTAGTATCAGACTAACCTTAGCCATAGGTACGGGGATGTTGCCTGTGCTTATCCCCCCGTTGATCGAAAGTTGTAGACGTAGGCAGCATCGGAAGCAAGAAAGGGCGCCTGTATGGTTTCGGACACAAGGTAGATCACCAATGGGTCTTGATCGGGTCGAGTAGTATCTCTATTGCGGCTGGTGCTAACTCGTCCGCTAATCAACATGTTCGTATTCTTTTCTTATTATGATGTCATAGTCTAGTTATTATGTTTATTACTTGGGTTATCGTATATCTATAAGTTCAAACATTAAGGGTGCGTTTGGTGCGCAGACATGATTGGACAGGACAGGACAGGACGGGACAGGACAGAACAGGACGGGACAGGACAGGACAGCTCAGCTGTTCAGCGTTTGGTAAGACAGGACAGGATAGGATAGAACTGGTTAAAATGACCAATTTACCCCCAGTGAGCTGTTTAGTGTTTTT
>NC_037542.1:4907101-4918984 GCF_001531365.2 Cynara cardunculus var. scolymus | reverse complement strand
TGTCCTGTCCTGTCCCACCCTGTCCAACGTACCAAACGCACCCTAAAGGAACAAATAGAAGAGTTCAAAGGCGGTAAAAACAATTACCAGCAAGGTTTATTGCGACGGTGATGTTCCATCGATGATCCACCGGCGATGTCTTTTACACTACAACAAAAAAGGCTTTATAGGACACTCATTAGTGTCCTAATAAGGTAGTTAATAGGACTTTTAAGTTTATAGGACAAAAAATGTGTGTGTCTCATCTAAAGGTGTTGTATTGGGTTAATAGGATGAATTTGAGTGTCCTAAAAAACTCTAGGATTATGATACTAAACCCATAGTCCTATAAAATAGTTTAAGTAACACTAAAAAGTGTCCTAATAGACTATAATATAGGACACTTTATGTTGTCACAAAATGTTTACATTTAGAAACAAATATGGGCGTCCCAAAAAATATTTTTATAGGACGAAATTCAATGTCCCAAAAAATGTTTTTATAAAACAAATTTTAGTGTCCTATAAAATGAACTAAGTAATACTAAAAAAGTGTCCTAATAGGCTATAATAATTAACACTAAAAGCGTCCTAAATGACTATAATGCGAGACKCATCATCCAATTATAAAATCCTTCAGTAATATTACATTTAGAAGCATACATGAAAGTTTTACGAATTGATTTGATAAAACAAAATTCGAAGTTRTACAAGTACTTATATGAGTACCAACTACCAAGTTATGTATCCACCACAAAGTTGTATCATGACAAAATTAARWACTGAACAAGAATTACGCAAATACAAAAAATCTCTTGACARAAGTCCAAATTTTCCAGCTATAATTTACGAGACTCAAGCTCCATTAAACKAGCATAAAAATGTGAATGAAAGTCACCAACTCTCAAGAATTTTACAAGTATCCCAACAAAATAGTGTAAGGGGCCGTTTACCAAACGCTTATCCGGGTAAGCGCTTACCAAGTCACATTATCTCACCGAATGAATATGGTAAAGACCAAGAATCTTACCTGGTAAGAGCGASACAAGGACCAAGAGTCTTACCCGATAAGTGAGGGCGACGACTATTACCACAGTAAGTGCTCACCGGGTAAATTGTTACATGCGATGTCDCTTTGGTAGACTAAAATCTTACCCTGTAAGTAAATAATATTGTTAAATTTTACCGGTAAGCACTTACTAAGTAAATATTTGGTAAACGGCTCCTAACACTTGTTTTAGAAAGAAAAAAGTGAAGAAAGAAATACCAATGCGACCAATTTTCATGCCAGACCAAGCAAGAGCTCTTAGAGCAGACTGGGCTCCTGGACCAGGAGTCTTGGTCTTGTTACCTCCTGTAGCCYGCAACTTTATGTGAAGAGCATTAATCCCAAGCTCCTGTGCATGCCTAAATAATAATAGAAATCTTTCGAATATATATTATATATGTATGTATATATATATGTAAAAATGGGAACAAAACCTTGCATCTCTGAGAAACATCTTRTGCAGCAAGCATAGCTTTTACAAGTCCATACTTAACATGAAAAGGAACTCTACAGCTTCATGACCTTCATCCAATACAAGGTTCAGTAATTGGTTCTCATAAGTGCTAAAGTTAAAACAGAATAGCCAAAAATAGTGGTGAAGCTAGAACCTCCCATGGTAAATGGAACAATGGAAAAAAAAAAACCATAACATAATAGATGCTACAATTGTTAGTATAAGTACATTATATACATAAGATGGACACAAATTAACTATTGCAGAGATTCAACGAGTATTAAGTAGTAATGCATTCAGCAACAGATTAAGGTCCAAGCAGGTCCAATACACCCACTCGACTGACTTTTAGGGGTAAAAATCAGCAGCTAAAGGGGTTGTTTTTTGGCTAAAAATCAGCAGCTAGGGGTTGTTTTGTGGCTAAAAATTAGCAGCCAAAGAGGCCGATTTGTGTCTAAAAAAATCAGCAGCAATAGGGACTATTTGGATGTTGTTTCGAGACTGTTTTGGGCCACATTTAGAGGTTGTTTAAGCTGTCCTAGGGGGTTGTTAACAGATGTTAGGTAAAAAAATTTGGACCTCAATTAACAAATGGTAGATTAATTAGCAGCAAAAGGCATGGATTTCAATTAGGATTTAGGCATACATGATACATTAACATTATACATACAGACATACAGTGAATCAGCGATACARTAACARTACTAGAAACACAAATGACAAACCATATTTATATTGATGGCAATAAACTGTAGGTTGTAGAAAGATAAACTATTTGCCAATGTTGCTATACTCCCAACAACCATATTTATATTGATGGCAATAAACTGTAGGTTAGATTTTGCTAAAACGCAAGGAATCTGAAATCCGGCACCAAAGAAGACAAACTGGATATCAGTTCTGATGTTGATAACATGAAACGTGAGTGATGCACTGCATGTTGTCACCAAACACTAGCCCTTTTGATCATATTTTTTGCATTCCTTCTTCTTGCAACCGATATAGCCTGGATCATTACTTACAAATTGTGCCTGCATTGCATTACCATTTTATTAACTTTCTCATAACATCTTAAAGTGTTTGTAATGCCTTAATAAGTYTATGTTAGCACCTTTTGTACTTCCACGAAAGTTGTTGTTTACAGGAAAAATGACCAAAACGCACCTCAACAATAGCCATAAAGCATACAGACCACTAAATACAAACAGATATACCAACAACAATGTAAGAGTTTGTGTCTTAAATYTACCTATACAGTTTGAGCATGCAACTTCAAGTCGCATGAGGAAGTCATTGGTACAGGGGAATTGTTGCGGTGTACAATTTTTGCAAGTTAAGTGTAAATTTCATCACTTCGTCTATGTGAGATGGCTTTGCAACTTGATRTCGCAAATGGAAGTCGCATGTGGCAAAGAGGTAGAACATGGTGTGGTTGCAACCTGAAGTCACGTCCACCAGTTTAGTCACATTGATAGACCTGTTGATAGCACAACCCCCATGATCACCATTATTGTTGCTTTCTACTTCTAGGTCATTTCGACAGTGAATTTATTTACATCTCAACAAATACAAAACCCGTTGATAGCACAACCCCATGATCACCATTATTGTTATTTCATCAAGACCCTAAACAATCAATTGATATAGTGGATCGGTTTCTCATGGTTTTGCCCTATTTGAGTTTGCATGAAGAATTCCTAACATCTCTCTATTTCTTTTATGGCTTTACTTTTTTTGGAAAAAGGGGACGAAACCCCTAGGATTTATGGCTTTACCTATCRTTGTGATGGGATGTTTTTATTAATTTAGGTAAAATTTGATGATCGACAACCCCAAGCGGCCCCATATGGAACCTGTCTCTAAGAACACCGATGTGAGRAGGCATTTTTTGGTTCACTYGTTAGCRTAGCGCTGAATGTTTTGATTAATTGTTGGAGCAGAATATCATGATTCATCATTATCACTATAGCAATCCCCTTCCGTATTGAGTCAATATCAAACATCTGATTGAATAAAAAATCTGTGACAGTTGAGTACTTTTAAATTGACTTTCAGATTTGGAGTGGATTAGATAAGAGTCAATTGTTTTCACTACAAACAGGCACCATRCACTGTAGAATATATTCTAGACGCACTAAAAAGAGCAATCCTTATTGATTTTGAGATCAAGAAAGAATCTGAAATTTCTGAAAAAGAATAAAAACCTAATTAAAATTAGCTACCCAATTAGCCACTTGTAGAGAAATTATGAAGGTATGCTAATGGGCTATTATCAGAACTGTCTTTCTCTCAAATATGATCTTACAGTCTAAAAAAGCACATAACCACCGGTCCTACAAAGTGGAAACTTTCAAGGATATGATAGGATGAACTATATATATGATCAATTTTATGCACTTTTTGCTCACCTTTGATCATTTATTTAATCTTATCCTCTTTTTTCAAGTACCAACCGCACTAGGAAATCGGCATTTCAATGCCTACCATGTCACTCCACCCACAAGTTGTACGTGCATCAGATGATATCCCCCCTTCAAAAATCACATACCCACCACAAACACATATACAAACGAATAAGTTCATAGAGAACTCTCGCATGGCATTTCTCATATGTGCATATGTGATTCRAATTCAAATCCAGTTTATATATAATAAGCAGATCATTGAGATCAATAGATACAGAATTTGAATAGATTTATGCATATTTTGGAACTAACAAATTCATTTCGTTCCAAAATGATAATGGGGTATTGCTTTCGTGTTCATTAAAAATGCAAGAACATGTGGAACCCTTGATTTCTCTCCCTAAAAGAGCCTTTACACRATGCGGTTTTTGTCTAGACAATGAGACTCTAACACTTCCCTCAAATGGAGGCTAAACGGTGCCTAAGGATAGAGGCAAAAGAGTGTGTTGAGTCCCAAGGTGGTGCTAGAGGCCTGACCGGGGCTCTAACTAATTCCAACCCCTTTGAATTTTACTTAAAAGCRAACTTATAAAGACCRAYGTTCTTCCACATATACATATTTGGTGGTCCATATCTAGTCAACATGAGGCTACAATAAAACAAGTGAGTCAACACAAGCCTATTTAACTAGCTAGCACATAATAGGATGATCTACTGTGTCTAGGATTGATATATACCCTTTTAATTTCTCTAAAGATCCGAATGTCATATTAAGTTTCTTAATTCATTAGATTATACACAAGTTTGAAATTCAAGCTTAGGATCTCAAGGTTATGTTACACAAGTTATAATTATTTGAGCAAGCCCAACTTTGCAATACACATATATATATATATATATATATATATGAGATAAGGCCTTTTTGTATATAAAATATACGATGAGACTTCCTTTTCGTCGCATAGATTAAAATTAGGATTTAGGATTTAGGCATACATGATACATTAACATTATACATACAGACATACAGTGAATCAGTGATACAGTTACAGTACTAGAAACATAAATGCCAAACCACAAAGGACCAATTTCATAGCTTCATACTTAGGTTTTGCAATCAAACAAGAATTAGAAACATAAAAAATGAAATAAGTAAAATAAATAACCTTAACCTCACAAGCCACAAGATGGGAGAGCGAGAGCGAGAGCGAGGGCGAGAGCGAGAGGCCGAGAGCCGGTCGATAGTCGAGACTCGAGAGAGGCATAGAGCGACAGTGAGAGCCGATTGAGTCAAGGCCGATTGCGATTTCGATTAGTGAATCGTGGTTTCTGTTCGTGAGTTCGTTCGTGAGCGAGGCGAGAGGCGAGGGAGGACGAATTGAGTGAAGCCGATTGAGATTGTAGTGGGGCATTCGATGTGTTAAGTTGCAATGGGGCTTAGGTACGTTAATAGAATAGGGTTCATAGGGCTTTTTTTAGTTGGGCCTTGGATTAGATGTTAACTCCTATTACTTTGAAGTTTGAATATTTGATGTTATTTATATTATTTTAATTTTTAATAGGATACTTAAAATGTCYTATTAGCCTTTAAACATTAATACAACAATCAAAAGTGTTTTATTAACTTTTAAAAATAAAACATTTTAATCTTTAATAGGACACTTTTAAGTGTCCTATTAGCTTTAAACATTAATACAACAATCAAAAGTGTTTTATTAACTTTTAAAAATAACACAACACTTTAAAATGTCGTATTAGTTTCTAAAATAATATGACACTTTAAAGTGTCCTATTAGACTTTTAAATGATATAACACTTAAATAGTGTCCTATTAGACTCTAAAATAATATGACATTAAAAAGTGTCMTATTAAATTAAATCAAATAGGACTCCCAAAATAATGTGTCGTATTAACCATTTTAAAGRACGGATCTTGAAAAGTGTCCCAAAAAAGTGTCCTATAAAAAACTTTTTGTTGTAGTGTTACCAACAGATTAGATGCGGACTTTTCCTAATAAAGAAATTCTGCTAAGGGTATCCACAACCACATTGGTCTTACTCACTCAAATGATACACGAATCTTCACATGGTAATCCTTGAGAACTCCCAAGTCTCTAACCACATGCCTGCGTCTCATGTTGAGCTTTTTTTATGCTTCAAATATACATGACACTCTTGAGGTATGTGAAAGCATCTCAAGTCTCCCTATAGAAATAGTGCCTCCATAGTTTAGAGTAAAGACAATTCTTCCAAACCCCAACTAAATCATGCTTGGGATAATATGCCTCAATCTTCTTAAAGCATATATATGCAATTACTTTTTCTGTTGCTTAAGATCATACCAACATGTCAAATTACGTACAAAACAACATGTAATTTTACATTAACGGCCAAAAAAGTATGCGAGTGACCCTATGGCAATGTGGCAAGGTCGTGTGAATCACATGTGATTTTATACGTAATGTTATAGTAAAATCATATTTGATTCGACCATTCTTTTATTTTCTTAAATATGTATCATTCTCATATGAACCTGTCTCAATTCTCAGACCACGCTCAATTTTGTGAGGACGGACCTAGAAAAGTTTTTGAGTTGTAGTGTGGTACCATTTGGCTAGAAAAAACTCAATAAGAATGTTCAATAAAGTTGTTATAGATTTGTTGGTTGGTTCATTTCCCTTCCACAGACTTTCTTTGGAATAATTTATAAACACAAAAGCTATACAAAAATATCTCAAATGTTAAGGTGAAAAGAAAGAAATCTGACAAAAAAGGGACTCAATCCTATACCAATTATACAAGCCCAGGCAGCAATGTTAACCATCTCTATCATAACAAACTTATGCCATTACTTTAGTTTCAAAAAATATAATGGCGCTCAACTAAATGATATGGTGACATCTTTCAGCAATGCATTTTTTCCATTACGTCGGAACAATGAAACGGTGGTACATGCCACTGTATTCCTCTATTTAGTTCTCCCTTGCTATTTTCACATTCAAACATGGACCAAGGACCCGAAATTAAACAATGGTGATCATGTTGTATAGTACTATTTTCGAAGATCAAATAAGTTTTCCATGTTATTTCAGTCACTTTCACTACTAAATTGAAGTCTTTTGCCTCGGAAATCCATCATTAAAGAGTGATTTGTCACAAAACCGCCATAAAAGTTTGGTGAATAATTCAAATCAGTGACAGATTACCCACGCATTCTCTTAGTGATCCTTTGGTATTTTCTCAAAAAACACCGGATTCTACCTACCCATTGGTATTTTCAGGTGATCTGTCGGTAATTACCAACAAAAATTTCCTTGGGTAAAGTCGTTTGTGTTGTAGTGTTTGGATTTTGTGATATTTTGTGGAATTTCAAAGTTATTTTTTAAAGAATAGGGTTTGTTTGTATTTAATTCCAGTTATAGAATTTTGGCATCAGAAACATTTGCTTATTTTAAGAAGAACGAAATTAGAAGTACAAGTTTATAATCACCAAATTCCACATAACCAAACATGAGACATTTTTTACCAAAAAAACAACAAAAAACTTCAGAGATGTAATTGAGCCATGGGCACGACCAATGAACTTATCACCACAACAACGGGCATCGATCCTTATTAAAGCACCTACAACTTCTTTATTAATGTCGCCATTCATTCGTTACGTTACGATTACATATAAGTTCTCATACGCCTAATTGATAAGCTTGAAGGCCAAGGGGTCGATGGCAAAAACATCTACTAGCTATCATCTGCACAAAGGCTTCTTCATTATCGAAAATATCTTTGCAAACTTTAGGAATGCATTCTTGCAAAAACCTTCCATTGTGTGTTGGTAGGCTTAAAGGAGGTGGAGGCAATCTTCCAGTATTACAGATGCATGCACCATCGTCACAGTATGCCACTTTATTTTGGCAAATCTTCTTGCAAAAATCATGACCTGGGCTGCATTCTGACAAAATTCTTCTTTGGTATTGTGCAGATGAAAATGACCAAACTGTAAAAAATTAATAAACCATATATCATCCAGATTTTTTAAATTACTATACAAACATTTAGGGGCCATTTACTAAACACTTACTTGGTTTACCGGATAAATTTCCTCATCGGATGAACATGAGAAGGTCCAAGAGTCTTACCGGATAAGAGCGGTGAGAAGGAATGGAGATTCTTACTCGGTAAGTGAGGATGATAACTCTTACCCAGGTAAGCGCTTAGACAGTAAATTGTTGCATTCAACATGTTTTGATGTACTAAATTCTTACGCATCAAAATAAATGATAGTGTTGATTCATATCAATAAGCGTTTACCGAGTAAAACGGCCCCTTAAACGTAAAAAAGTTGTAAGTGATTGCATGGCTGAAGACTTCATACAAATAACTAAAAAATTCAGGTGAATCTGGAAGAGAATGAGAGAATTAAGGGGTTACCTGAAGAAGTAACCAAGAAGATGGTCATGAAAACCAGAGTTTTCTCTGTATTCATGGGAAGGTACTCAATGGGGGATTCTCTCTTATTTTGTATGATCACTCTAAAGATCAGTTCTACCACTGCTATTTATAGGGAAAGATCTGTTGTAAACAATTGAACTCATTAAGGAATCATACTCATTTGTTTTATAACATTAAAATAGAGAAATCAATTTCCATTGATTTATTAAATAAACGCATTACACCTACAATTTTTGACATAAAAAATCTCCGAGGGTTCTAATAGACTATTTTGTAGAACTTAAGTTTTTAAAACCAAACACCTGTGTCTCATATCTGAAAGTGTTGTAATAAGTTTATATGACGCTTTTGGGTATCTTGACAAGCTTTTTAGGATGCCATCGAAACAAATGTCATATTAGTCTTTTTATATGATATTATTTGGAAAAAAATGACTTATAAAACAAGTGTCCTATAAAAATTTGTTTATATGTCATTTTCTTAAAAGTATCTTATAAAAAGTTTAATAGGACATTTTATTTTAAAAGTATCGTAAAAAGCTTGTTTAGAGTCTAAAACCGTCATATAAACTTATTACTACTTTTAAGTTGCAAGGGCTTTTTTCTTTTCAAACAACAGACCAAATATCCAGAGAACTCTTCCCAGTCTCGTTTTCCTTGTTTTGCCCTAAATTTTCTCTGCACGCACCTGTTCTTTACATCCTTTGATTATTGTTGTGATCATGGTATAAAACTATAAAAGCAAGATAGTGTTAAATCCACTCTTCATGCACCCATCTAAGACTGCAAATTATGTTCAAGTTGAGAAACTTCAAGGATCATAATTATAAATCTTGGTGTCGTCAGGAGATCAATCTTGCCTCAAAACGCAAAGCTAGGATTTATGATTGGAACTGTTCTTCTCTCTACCGATAACGATACTAAAGCAATGATGTGGGAAACATGCAACAATATGATGATTCCTTGAATTAATCATATTGTTTCTCCTGTCGTTAAAAAAACTGTGATCTATATTTTACTAGTACGAGTGGATCCAAAAGTTATAAATATGAACTAGGATCAATGAATCAAAAGTTGATGGCTATTAATGAGTATTATATTTGTTTGCAAGTTCTATGCGAGGAACTAGACTCCATGAACATTCTTAGCATTGTTCCTAACCCAACGGCTTGTTAGACCAACTTCAGTGACCGTGAGTTTATAGTTAGACTTAGGCCCAAGGCCTTGTATTTTATCATTGTATTTGTTACTGGGTATAGCCCATTACTTTGTATATATATTTGCTAAATGAATACAGATCAATTCATGGGAAAATAAACACTTTTATGGTATCAAAGCGTACTAACAAACCTCCCTTCTTTCGCTCCTAGTTTCAAAATTCGAATTTTGAAACCCCTCTTCGCCTCCCTTCGGCAGCCAACTTCCGGCAGCATGTGCTCTCCGGCGACCTTCCTACTCTCCTTTTCTTCTTCACTCCTCATTCCTCTGCTATGTCGACTTCCGGTACAACCCAAAACCAAACCAGTTCTACCGAAAAACCTTTTGGTATTACGAATATTAAGGCATACATACCATTAACTCTTGACCTCACAGAGTTGAATTACGATGCCTGGCGGGTTCTCTTTGAAACTCATTGTTTCAGCTTCGGCGTTCTCAGTCACATTCGTGACCCTCCCCCCACTACCCCAGATAATGACTGGCGTCGCCTCGACTCCTTAGTCACTCTCTGGATCTATGGCACCATCAGTAAGCAACTGCTCACCATGGTGATCAAAGGAGACTCTACCGCTCGAACTATCTGGCGGTCCCTGGAAAATCTATTCCACGATAACAAAGACGCACGAGCCATGCAACTCGACACCGATCTCCGCAACATTGTTATTGGTGATCTCTCAGTCACCGACTATTGTCAGAAAATCAAAAACATTTCTGACCTCCTCTCAAACATTGAGCAACCCGTACCGGACCGCAACCTTGTCATGTATCTCATTAACGGTTTAAACAAGAAATACGACCACATTGCCACGGTTATCCGTCATCAGAAACCCCTTCCCACATTCTTGGAAGCTCGATCGATGTTGCTTTTGGAAGAGTCTCGGCTTGCCCGTTTTCGCCCAATCCCTGTTCCTCCTCCGGCTAATCCTACCCCAAGCACCGTTCTCTACTCTTCCGAGTCTTCTCAGCGGGGAAACAATACCACACGTGGTGGGCGTGGTGGCCGGCAGCAGTCAAACCGCAACAGTCGCGGTGGACGTGGCAGCCGTGGTGGCAGATCCGGCAACCATCAGCAGCGGCAGCAGCCACAATGGGGTCCTCCACCGCCGTGGGCCTCCTATCCATGGGCTCCTCCCCCTTGGTGGCCACAAAATCCAGCGGCATGGCCTCAACCGAAGCAAGCAGCCACCATCTCTCAACAACAAGGGYAGCAGCCGGCTCTTCTTGCCACGCCATCCGAGTGGGCTTGGCCCACCCCTGATTCTGCCATGCCAACACAGCTTCCACAAGCTTTCGCTACGATGAACTTAAATGAACCRAACGATGGTGACTGGTTCATGGACACCGGGGCCTCATCACATCTCGCGGCGGATACAGGTAGCCTTACTTCCATTTCTAATAAAAACATTAACTCATCTATCATGGTTGGTGACGGGAACTCCATTCCCGTGGTCAATTCGGGCACTGCTCACATACTTTCCTACATCCGTCCATTACATCTTAACCATGTTCTTGTCACTCCCAAGATAATTAAAAACCTAATTTATGTCCGTCGGTTCACCCGGGACAACAAATTTTTCATTGAATTTGATCCTTGTGGCTTTTCTGTGAAGGATCTCAAGACCAAGCACCTGCTCCTCCGATGTGACAGCACCAGTGACTTATATCCCGTCCACAAGATCTCTACACCACCCGCTGCACTTCTCACTTCCTCTCCGGACACGTGGCATCAACGCCTCGGTCATCCCGGACCGGAAGTTTTGCGTCTTTTAAATTCTAGTGGTTTTATAAATTGTAATCATGTCAAGTTAACTATGTGCCATGCATGTCAACTTGGCAAGAATTCCTGTCTTCCGTTTTCCAATTCAAAAAGTATTGTTAATTCCATGTTTGATTTAGTGCATTCGGACTTGTGGACATCTCCTATTCCAAGTGTATCTGGTTTTAAATACTATATCTTGTTTCTAGACCACTATACGCATTATCTTTGGGTTTATCCTTTAAAACGAAAAAGCGACGCAATTTCAAAAATAATACAATTTCGTGTAATGGTAAAAACTCAATTTAACAAGACCATCAAAGCCTTCCAATGTGATCATGGAGGTGAATTTGACAACTCCGTTGTTCAAACTCTCTTCCAATCACACGGCATCCAACTTCGTTTCTCGTGTCCAAAAACTTCCCAACAAAATGGTAAATCCGAAAGAATGATTCGAACAATAAATAACTTTGTTCGCACTCTCTTATTTCAAGCCCACCTCCCCCCCACCTATTGGGTTGAAGCATTAATGATGGCCACACACCTAATCAACCTCCTACCCACAAAAGCAACAAA
>NC_037542.1:4898365-4907061 GCF_001531365.2 Cynara cardunculus var. scolymus | reverse complement strand
CTCTTTCCGCAACATAAACTCGCTCCTAGAGCAACTCCGTGCGTTTTCTTAGGATATCAAGAAAATCATCGTGGGTATCGGTGCCTCCATCTTGAAAGCAACAAAATCATCGTTTCCCGACACGTCAATTTTGACGAAACGTCCTTCCCGTTTGCTTCAATGACACCATCTCACTCACCCTCGTATGAATTTCTAAATCAAGACAATGAACCAAATCCAATTGTCATTAAACTCTTAACCAACCCAAATAAATCCTCACCCTCTCCTCTCGACACTGCTGTTCCCAACCAGCCTCCTACTGCTCTATCTACACAGCAGTATTCTACTGCTCACTCTTCACAGCAGCCTTCTGCTGTCACATCTGCTCCACCACCACCGCTGTCAAGACCCACTTCTTCCACACATCCCATGACCACTCGATCGAAGCGCGGCATTGCCAAAACCCTCCACCAAATATAACCTACACATCGACACCCATTCCGAACTTCCTACATCTCACATCCAAGCCTCACATGACCCAAATTGGCAACACGCCATGCTTGATGAGTATAATGCTTTAATTAAAAATGGAACTTGGTTACTTGTACCTCGTCCTGCAGGTGTAAATGTGGTCCGTTCGATGTGGCTCTTTCGRAAGAAGTATCATGCAGATGGAACTCTTAATCGTTACAAAGCCCGTCTCGTGGCTAACGGAAAGAGTCAACGGCAAGGTGTTGATTGTGCCGAGACTTTCAGCCCGGTGGTCAAACCGGCCTCCATTCGCACTATTCTTAGTCTCTCCGTTTCAAGAAATTGGCCTATCCATCAACTCGACGTCAAAAATGCTTTTCTACACGGCCACCTTGACGAAGAGGTTTACATGCATCAGCCACCGAGATTTAAGGATCCCAAATATCCAAATTATGTGTGTCATCTTCAAAAGTCTCTATACAGGCTAAAACAAGCTCCGAGGGCATGGTTTCAACGGTTTGCAAATTATGCTCACCGAATCGGATTTGTTCAGTCTAAATCAGATAGCTCTCTTTTTGTCTACCGGAACAACACCGATCTTGCTTATCTACTTCTCTATGTCGACGACATCATACTCACGGCCTCTTCCCAAGTCTTACTTAATGGGTTTATACACTCATTGGCTCGCGAATTCTCTATGACGGATCTAGGTCCGTTGAATCATTTTCTAGGCATTTCTGTTACACGCACATCCACTGGCATGTTCCTTTCTCAAACCCGCTATGCTAATGACATTTTAGAACGCGCCAACATGCAAAATTGCAACCCATGTACCACTCCGGTCGATCTAAACTCTAAGCTCACTTTCGACGGCAAGCCTATCGCCGACCCTACCGCTTATCATAGTCTCGCCGGAGCCCTTCAATACCTCACGTTCACAAGACCGGATATCTCATTTGCGGTCCAGCAAATATGTTTATATATGCATGACCCTCGTGAGCCACACTTCAATGCCCTCAAACGCATTCTTCGGTATCTGAAGGGGACTAGTCAACTCGGTCTCCAATTATATGCCAAAAGCAATCTTGCTCTCACCGCTTACTCCGACGCCGACTGGGCTGGCTGCTCTACGACACGTCGATCTACTTCCGATTTTTGTGTTTTCTTGGGAGAAAATCTCATTTCTTGGTCATCGAAACGACAACGCACTGATTTTCGTTCTAGCGCGGAAGCCGAATACAGAGGAGTAGCCAACACCGTTGCCGAAACTTCTTGGATACGCAATCTTCTTACGGAACTACATGTCCACGTCCCATCTGCGACGATTATTTATTGYGACAACGTGAGTGCCACCTACTTGGCACACAATCCGGTTCAACATCAACGGACTAAACATGTTGAACTTGACATCCATTTTGTACGAGAAAAAGTTGCCGTCGGTCAAGTGAAAGTCCTTCATGTTGAACTTGACAACATCATCCTCCAAGAAGCTTGGAATGGATTTAAACCGGGGGTAAGTCATCTTCGAATTTTCGGCTCCATTTCGTACGCACACATACCTGCTTAGAAACGAGGAAAGCTGGAAGACAATTCTAAGAAAACCATATTCGTCGAGTATTGTAAAAATTCCAAAGCATATAAATTATATAACCCGTTAACTCGAAAGGTAGTCGTGAGCATGGATGTAGTGCTTGATGAAGGAAAAGCATGGGATGGATTAACTAGTGATGGGAAAGGTATCTGCATAGTGGTTGAAGAAGAAGACATGAACCATGACTCTAATGATCATGACGTTGAAATCAGTACACCACCACCGGTTAATACCCCAAACCAAACAAATAATGAGGAAGGCAGCCTAAACTCTAGTCATGCATCCTCTTCTGACTCCATGAATAATTCTTCTCCTGAAGTTGGTCGAAGAGGAACATGATGGTTAAATGATTTATATCTAAGAACACAAGGGTTGAACTTTAAGACATGAGTGATTATGCTCTCTTTTCTGATGTGAATCCTATAAGTTACGAGGCATGACACAAAGAAAAAAAATGGAGAGATGCAATGGACAGTGAGATTAATTCAATCTTAAAAAATGAGATTTGGACTTTAGATGATCCACCTAAAGGTCAAAAGCCTATTGTGGTGAAGTGGATATGTAAGACAAAGTTGAATGAAAGGGGAGAAATTGACAAGCGCAAGGCAAGACGCGTGGTTAAAGGGTACAAAAATTTAGAGTTGATTGTCGATAAGTGTTTGCTCTCGTAATCCAAATGGACATGAATTCGGCCTTTTTGAATGGATTCCTTAAAGAGGACGTCTATATCGAACAACCTATGGGCTATGTGAAGAAAGGAGAGGAATAGAAGGTATGTCATCTTAAGAAAGCTTTATATGGCTTAAAACAGGAACCCCATGCCTGGTATAGTAGGATAGATAACTACTTTGCTAAACATGGTTTTGCAAAATGTGTTTTTGAACACATTTTTTTCATCGAGACTAGTGCAAGTAAGATCTTGATAGTGTGTTTATATGTTGATGACCTCGTATTTACAAGAAACTCACATGAGATGATAAAAGAGTTCAACAATTCCATGAAGAGGAAATTTGAAATGACCGACCTTGGGCTCCTACACTACTTCCTAGGTATAGAGGTATAGCAAGAAAATTACCCAACAGAAATATGCAAAGGACTGCTTGATCGGTTCAACGTGTGTAATTCTGCTCCTGATCCTACTCCTATGGAATTTGGTGCTAAGTTTTCAAAGAATACCAATGAAGAAGATGTGGACCAGAGTTTGTACAGAAGCCTCGTCGGAAGTTTGATGTATTTGATTGCCATAAGGCCCGACATCATGTACTCCATAAGCATAGTCAGTCGTTATATGGAAACCCCCAAAGGGGGCCATTGGGAAGCAGGTAAACGCAATTTACGTTTTGTGAAAGGAACCCTTAACCATGGTATTGTCTATGAGAAGTCAGATCAATCTTTCTTAAGAGGATTCAGTGACAGTGATTATGGAGGAAATTTAGATGACAACGGAAGCACCTCTAGATACGTTTCTTGGCAAAGCAAAAACAAAAAATAGTTACCTTATCCTCAGCAAAAGCGGAATATATCTCGTTATCTATGACTAGATGTCAAGTGTTATAGTTCAGAGGAGTTTTGACATAATTAGGGAAGCCACAAAGTGATCCTACTAAAAAATTTTGGACAACAAATCAGCCATCGCTTTAGCTAAATATCTCGTATTTCATGGAAAAAGTAAGCACATTCGCATAAAGTATCATTTCATTCGGGAGCTTGTTTCAAACAACGAAGTCGAAGTTAACTTCTGTGATACTAAGGATCAAGTGGCCAACATTCTTACAAAGGCTTTGCAACTGGGAAATTTCAATTGCTTGAAGCAGGAATTCGGAGTCTTACCAATCTAGCTTAAGGAGGTATGTTAAATTATAAGCTAGATTGGCTTGGGTTTATGTGTCCGGTAATATGACAGTTAGTAAGTAATTATCAAGGTAGTATAATTGGCAGTTAATTAACCGTTTGTGAAAGGTCACAATTGTTGGTCCCTATATATAGTTGTTTGTGTATGTCTGTAAATACTGAGGTACTCCAACAAAAGTTTGTCTATTCAAGTAAGAAGATTGTGTTTGTATTCTCCTTTATCCCTAACAAATTCTATGTCTCATATATAACATTAAATCCTCTTCCTGCACCTATTCAAGGCTGCACATTCTATTCACGTTGAGAACCTTCAAGGATCATGTAACCATAGTTCATGGTTTATTCAGTGGAGATCAATATTCTTGCCTCAAAAAGCAATCTAGGGTTTAATGGGACCGTTTTTCGCACTCCCAATAACAGTACAAAAGCTACGATGTGGGAAACATGCACCAATATGGAAATTTCTTGTATTACTTATAATGTTTCTCATATCATCAAATATTTGTGATCTATATGACTTCAACAAAGAAATATGGAGAAATTTAGAACAACATTTCTCTCTTATCAATGGATCCAGAAAGTATATATTGAACAAGGATTTGCATGGAGATGAACAAAATGTGATGCCTATTTATACGTATTATACTTGTTTGAGAGTTTTATGGGAGTAACCAGACTTAATGAATGTCATTCATGTTGTTCATAACCCAACATCTGAGGTGACCAGTTGTTTGATGCCATTGAATTTCAAAAAGAAGATTCAAAACTCTTTTAATTTCCTAACGATTGAGATGACATATATAGCCCTTAAATAAGTCGGTTGTTATTATTAATTCCTCTTCCTATTGTTGAAAATGCATCAGTTGCACTTAACAAGTAGAGGCTTACAAAGATATTTTTTTACACATTTCTAAAAGTGATCATGATCTATATGCCATGTTTGGCAGAGGTCCAACTAACAAAAATCATCCACAAATGCTCTATTTAGCTTGTGGGTAGAGAGGTCATAGTGGATATAGTGTTAGACTACTATTGTGTATCCAAAGTAACACTCCAAACACAAATCTCACCTTACATATATCTAATCTTAACAACCATATTTCATTTGAATTACGGTAATCCGATTTTCTTGAAAGATGTTGTGCAACATGCTCATTGGTTTCAAGCCATTACAACCTTCATCTTTTCCAGATTGTGAACTTGTCGGTGAACCCTCCCCCTATCTGAACTTCATTCGATAGTGAACTCGACTTAGATTCTTGCTATCTTGGACCGTGAACCATGGTCCTATAGGAGGAGAAAGGGAATCCCCCTCGGTCTCAACTCTCTCCCCTTCATCATCGTCCCTCACCTCAGAGCCACAATATTCACCTCATCCAAAGTTGTTGCATCGAAGATATCTCGATTTAGGCTTTAGATATCTCCCTAAACTCTTTTTCATCATTCTCTGACACAAACCTCCACCTCCAGACATCCTAGACAACCTCAAGACTGACATCGGTCAAATAGATCAATGTATCAAACTATATCTATGATTTCTAGATACAGAGTTTGATATATTTATTTACTCTAATATGAAGATTAGCAAATCAAACCCCCTTTTCTATAGATGCATTTCTTATTTACACTCATTTTGGTGGTTTGATGATTTTTTTGACTTAGAGGTAAAGATATAGTTTCACATATTTGGGCTTTCTTGTACATATATCTTGTCTATCTAGGTGTTTTGTACAAATGTTTTTGAGATGATTCCAATGTACTTCTATTTCTTGTGTTTGTATTTGATTTTGTAGGTAAAATGGATTGATGTTTATGTATCTTCTGCATTAATGCTTTGGATTCATGTCTTTGTCTTCTTAATAATCATCTGGGTATCAATTATGTTTTTGAATTTTCATTTGTTTTCATGTTATAGTCGAGAAGGTCGGTGATGGGTTGGTTTGTTAATATTACAGAATATGGAATGGAGGGATGAATTTACTTCTTTTTTTTAATTTTTAGAATGATATTAAATTTTAGTTGT
Organism: Cynara cardunculus var. scolymus; assembly: GCF_001531365.2. Taxonomy (NCBI): domain Eukaryota; kingdom Viridiplantae; phylum Streptophyta; class Magnoliopsida; order Asterales; family Asteraceae; genus Cynara; species Cynara cardunculus. Next base: position 4,901,146 of record NC_037542.1, on the reverse strand, counting down.
TAAATGAAAAAAATAATATTATGAGCCATGTTATAATCATTGATATCTCGTCATCTTTTTAGATTTATTATAAATAAAATTTAATCAATTATAAATTAAAATTTGAATGACATGGCCAATGGTATATAGTTGGCAGTCGTTAGCCGGTAAATCAGGCTCTTAAATAAATATAAAAAAATTATTTTAGGTATTAAAATGACGATTTTAAAAGTTGGTTCTTAAAAATAGGAATAAGGTAAAAATTAGTTCCATTTTAATTCATTTTTCCCATTAAAAAATTAAAAGAAAACCGTAATACAAACATTAATATGTATAAAAAGAAAACGTATGTAGAAAATATATCTATTACATTCATAATCACTTAGGTGGCGTTTGTTTTTTAGGAGGTACTGAAGTCTGATTTCACTTCTGATTTTTAAGAGGTGGTGCTGAAGTCTGAAATCTGAATCAATCAGACTATTTGTTTTTGTAAACTGACAAACGTCTGAAGTCTAAAATCTGAATCAATAGTTTGCTTTTGTAACCAACAAAACAAATGAATATGTATAATTTTTTATTTCACTTATGTTTATGTTCCCAATATTCCTTTAATTCTTCCTTCTCCTCCGGATCAAGCCTTCCATCCTCAATCTCCACCCAGCCCACCACCATCAACCACCATCTACCACCACTCCTTCTCTAAAATCTAACGCCCAAATCCACCTCTAAAATCGAAGCAAATCTCCATCATGATGAAAACTACAGTGACGAAAATTACAGAGACGAAAATACCTTGATTCACGAGGATAAAGGTGCACAACTACTAGTTTGCACAGGAACAAAAACCCACAAGGAAGAAAACCCTCTTGATTTGGATCTGATTTGGGTCGATTTGAAGCCACCAGAGGCGATGGAGGGTGAAGTCGATCGATTGAGAGGGTGAGGAGGGTGAAGTTGATCGATGGAGGGTGAAGTCGCTCGATTGAGAGGGTGAAGTAGATCGAATGATGAAGTAGAAATCGGTTATTTGGATAGTCTTCAGGATTAAGAGGAAAATAAATGGCTAGATTATCACTTAATTTTTAAGAGGAAAATAATAGATAAGTGACTCTGAAAGAATAAGAAAAACAAACGATCTGAATTGCCTTATGTCTAACCGAATCAGACATAAGTAATAAAATAAGAGCTTTTTTTTAAAAAACAAACACCACCTTAAACAACCTATTAAAAATCAATATATATATATATATATATATATATAAGCATCATAAAAGTTTATTAAATGATCAAACTTACATTTTATTTATTGCCTCCTATTTTTATTATTTATACAATAATCAATCACAATATAAAAGAAGGTTAAAAGAATGCCAACATTTTTATCTAACTTTTGGGTTTTCTTAAATTAATATATTATATTAATTTATCAATTATCATATCATTTTAATCATTGTAAGTCAATATACCTTGTTAGGACGGTAATCAAATAAAAATCGTAAAAAGGTTGAGAACCGTATGGACTAATCTCAACCATTAAAGGATTTTAATCAAATTTCATTAATATATGGTGGTATTTTTGTAATATTAGTGAAAGTTGTGTCTAATCGCATATCTAAATTTAAAAATGGAAGGGCATATTAGGGTTTTTGTTTATAACCCATCTTCTCTGACTTTTACTCGATCATCAGATCTCCTTACCCATGGAACTCAGTACACAAAGGTAGCCGAATTCTGGAAACATTAATTCAGACTTAATGTCGAACTCTAGAACCATTCACTCAGAGTTATGTCCGAACTCTAAATTCAAGTCTTCAAACTTTTAATACTTAAAAATCCTTCACAATTTTGAACCAACTTCATATTTTCACAACTAAAGAAATGGAAAACGGAAAAACCACATAAAACAGTAAAGTATATCGATGAAAATGCCAAATGAAAAGATTAAAATAATCGTGTTTTGGTGTAATTTGTTTCCCTTGAGTTTTGATTATAAGTTGTTTCAATATTGAGCTTTTGGTTTCACTTTCATGTACCACAACTTTCAAATGCATCGACTCCGGGCTACATGCAAAGCAGGTGGTCGTCCTGAGATTAGTCGGCTCGCATTACGGGTTGAATATTCAGGTTAATAAAAAAACATAATAATGTTTTCGGTTTTTTATTTTGTCCCTTTGTTTTACAAATGTCTCAGGCACAGTACTAACAATCTAACCTAGGAGATTTCAATGTAATGAAAGTAATAAAAAGAACACCATGACTAAATTATGAACTAAAAATCAAAAGTACATGAACATAAAAACTGATGTAAATATGTAAACAACATGAACATACCTAATAGAAATTTTGTAGTAGCAATACACTTGTTCTCAAAGGGCAAAAAGTGAAAATTTATAAAGATTTCAACATTAATTATCTATACTATCTTATAAACCAAATTTATCAAAAGTTTTAAAAACAATATTTAATACACAATGTACTATACATTTATGCACAAAGTCTTAAAAATCTTAAAAACAACTCATAATACATTAAAATAACATATAGTATAAGTTATCAATGCACATTATTACCTTTTCTTTTCATATTCCCAAAATACTTTTGACACGGGGTATTCTAACCCCACCCCCTGCTACCCCAAAATCCCCACCCCCTCCTACACTAAAGACAAAAGACAACAAAAAGACAAAAGACAACAAAAAGACAAAAGTTAAATATTTTCATTTTTAACCTTTTAATATTTTAACTTTTAACCCTAACTTTTTTATATTTTAACTTTTAACCCTTTACTTTTTTAACATGTTT
>NC_037542.1:4888364-4898265 GCF_001531365.2 Cynara cardunculus var. scolymus | reverse complement strand
TCTGAATGATTTACAAAGCGAGTTCTTCAGCGATCACTGAACATGCTCAGTGTATTGATCGTTGGAAATGAAAATACAGAAACTAAAATACATCGAAAGGAAAAAGGGATTATCATCAAATCAATGAGAGAGAGGATCAACACTTTTGTTTTAAGAACATAATCATGGATCAACACATCACCCTTTTAACAATTTGAAATTGAAAATGCAAGTAAAGTGTATGAGCTTTGGAGCTTGTGGTAAGAAGAAGGTTTAAGGTCCTTCAAAGGCGTTTAAAGCGGAATGATAGTTCACTACATGTCCAAACATATTCAGAAATGGAATTAAGAAGCATCTAAAAATACTTTGAGCTTTTCAATGAAGGTCGATGCGTCTGTGTGTTAACTTGAGGAGGTTCAATAAACGTCGATATTATATACTAACAAGGACAAGTTTTAGCATCTGGGATGTATCCCTCAAGATCTTGAGATCTAAGAGCAAGAAGAACTTGGGATTTCCTAAAAGTGTAATTAAATATGTTGGTCCTGGGAGGTGATGACTTACACAAGAAATGTTTATTTTCTCTTTTTAATTTTTTGCTCTATATGTTGTATAAAACAAAGAATTATAGATATGTTGTGAAAGCTAGGAAGGTACATGTGATCCTAAACTATCTGACCATGATAAATTTGCTAAACTGAAAGAGAGGGAGGAAGAAGATTCTCTTTCAGATCCGAAAAACTAAAAGAAGTTCTTCAAAAGATGACGTCGAATTTACTTTAGAAACACTCTCAAGGATGTTCTTTCAAAATAGGTGAGTTGGATTCAATGTCGAGGGTGACTTTTTTTAGCCATCATTGCATTTAATGTTATTTGCCCAACTTTGATGCATGTCTTCTTTTGGTTAGTTGGTCCATGTATTATAATACTCTTCCTTTTGACCTTTGAATTTGATATAGACACTATTTTAACCTACTCTATCCATTAGTATGCCAAGGGAACAATAAAGCAAACAAGGAGGATGGTAGTATCAAAAGCATCTTGGGAACAGTTCGACATTCTATGATACGAAGCTAAAATAAGAAATTAACAAAATAAGAAAGTAACCAAAGAATAATAAAGAGATATTTTACTGATTCATTTTTGGTTCTTTGATAAATATTTCTTGATTTGATACATTGTAGACCAACTCCTATTTTATATAAAGAGAAGATGACACATGCATGTCAGGTAGGCTATATTTGGTATGTACATGGGACAGGAAGGATCAGGACATGATAAAACTCACTATCTCATGTTTAGCGCAACATGTGACAAGACAAGGGCTGGGAATGGGGGATTTTTTTATTCTACCAAAATATGTAGAACAATATGGGACAAGAATGAGGCATAAACTAAAAAATTACTCATATACTCTCATTTGATATATTCATAATATGATATATGTTTAGATGGTTACTGTCGCCCATTCGTAGCCACCACCAACCACCTTCAACTACCTCCACTACTACAACCTCATCCACCACCTCTAGAAAGCACCATCGGCCACTTGCACCATAACCACCACCATTCACGACCACTACCACCATCCACCACCACCACCCACCACCACACACCACCAACCTCTACCTTCAATACGTTGGTCATAACTACCTCATCTACCTTGACTGTCCACCATCTTTACATACTCCATAGTCACTATTATCTACCGGCCACTACCACCTCTAGCTAACTCCACCACCATTGTCGTTGCAACAACCTCCACCGCTCCTCTTGTCCACTATATTTATAGTATCCACAGTCATTGTTGTCAACAATCACCAGCATCGACTACCACTACCACCAGCCAGCCACCAGCTTTACCTCTACCATAACTACTTCCTCTATCATTAATTAGCTACCGCCATCACCATCACTATCCTCCATCTTTACATCATCCATATTCACCACCGCCTATACCCCTACAATCATTGTCGGTACAATAACCTCAATCGCTCCTTTGCTAGTTCATAATGATCTTCCAAACCAAATAAAATATAGTTTTCTTTTGTACGAATCATGTTTTTACATACTACCTTCAGTTATATCAAATGCTTCATTCAAATTTGCTACTGTTATATATATATATATATATATATATATATATATATATGAAAATTGTGTAATGTTATAAATTAAATTATTTAAATACTTACTTGCTTTGTGTTACTTACAACTATTATATAATATATAAAATAATCAAAAAGTGTTTAGGGCCAACTTGTCTACTCTTGTCCTATCCCACCTTAGTCATATCAAATATTAGACGGACAACTTATCCACTCTACTCTTGTCAAGTCCTACCCTCTTGTACCCTGCCTAGTTATGTCCTATCTTGTTTAGTCCAATCATGTCTGCATACCAAACGTTACCGTAACAAAATAATGGAGACGGTACAACAAAAAATATTATTTTACATATTCACAGTATTGCAATATATTACAATTTGTTGGTTAGCGACCGAGCTGAGTGAGGTAAACTTTTTTTGCTTTTCAGGATTCCATCTTTGTGCTGACAACATTTATTATTTTATCAATAGGATACCTATTAGAATGTTTTATAAGACTTAACTATAAATTAACGGCATATATGTCTATAAATGTCATAATAAGTTATGAGACGCTTTTACCGTTCTAACAAATCTTTTAAGACTTTATAAATACAAAGCATCGTATAAGATATTTTACAAGACATTTTTTATAAATGTCTTATAATCTATCTTTTTACGAAAGACTTGCATTTATGTACATGAGCAATTAAAGAAATAGAAAAATTGTCACTTTCAATTGTTTTAACATGGACTCCTTAAATTAGGATCAGGTGTTTTATTGTAAGCATATTACYCCCAACCTAAAACATACCCTTATTTAAACGTTTCCTAAAAATTAGAACATTTTTGATGATTTATATGTAGTTTACGATGGAGTTAAATTAGAAACTGCTTGCACCTATACCTTATACGCACAATTAATGGCAGCCTTTTGCAGTTTGGTTTTCACAATTTCATTCCAATTCATATGTAGATTCAATGCCACGTTCGATATATATGTATAGAGTCTTATATTCATACGAGAATACAATAATCAAATAAGAGAACACGATAACAGTCAAATCACATGTGATTCACTCGACTTTGGCAACAACTGCTCACCCTTACATTAACCGTGTCTCGTAATCGTATGTAAAATCACATGTGAATCATGTGATTTGACCATTTTCTTGTTTCATTATTTAATCTTGTTCTTACATGATTCTTTTTCTGTGTGTGTGTAAAATTTATATAAGGAAGTTCAAACCAAAACAATAAGAACATTAAAACAGCCAAATCACATGCAAAATCATAAGTGAGTTTACACTAATGACTAATACAAGATTGTGCAGGCGACATGACCCGTAACCTCAGTAGAGACCAAAGTTGTCGCTTGAATCATATGTGATTTTATACGTGATTCTAGTGTAAAATCACATGTGATTCTAGTGTAAAATCACATGTGATTCTAGTGTAAAATCATATGTGATTCGACTATATATCACTTCGACTGTATATCACTTGATTCTTTAGTTTTAGTACACATCTTTTCATTTGGACTAGCTAATTAAGAACGAAAGATAGAATTCAATTTATTCTCGCTAAGAACGAAAGATGGAGTTAAGTGGACATACTAATAACATATACAAGATTCGAACATATGCCCAGATTGTTATACATTTGATCAAATCAGTCCAAAATTATCCCTATTTTGTTATTGGCATGAGTTGATTAATCAAAAGTTTGTCTTTGGTTAAGTTTGAATGGTTTTCTTCTTATATTCAAGGCAACAATATCCTTCATATCATATTATAAATGAAAATTATTTTATTTTGTAAAGCAATATATTATTTTTACGTTTAAATAACATCCATCAATAAATTATATCAAAAAAATAAATAAAACACACCATATTCAATTATATATAATGAATCGTTTCAAAATTTGAATTACATTATATGAACGAAATTGGTTTCAAAATTTCATCAATAAACTAATCAATGTAATACTGATTATATTTCATAATTTTCATTATACTTGTAGATGCATCTGTTACATTTAGATAACGAAAATTTTTCATTGTTTACTGAGTTTATAAAATTTATAATACAACATATGAAATAGTTTCATTTCTTAACTGTTTACTGCGTTCATAGAATTTTATGATAAAACATGAAATTTTACTCATGGTTTGATGCGTCATTTGTTATTTCATCGTGAAATTATTTCATGAGGAATCGCCTTTATTATGCACCCGTTTCATTTACCATTTCATCTACTGAACGGATCACCTACACCATCATTGAAACGGTTTCACCGTTAAAGCGGTTCATGACTTATTGTTCAATTACGTYATGAACCAGTTTCCTCTTCATTAAAACGTTACATCTACTGAACGGATCCACTACAGCATCCCTGAAACGTGGTTCACCATGAAACTAGTTCGATAGTCATGAAACAATTGGAACATGAACCAATTTCACTTTCATGAACCTGTTTCATTAACATTAAACGTGTTATTTCACTTTTAATTCGATTCATTCTTTCCTTTAATCCTCACAATCTTCAAGATTCATAAGCAGATTACAATCTTCAAAGATTCCGAAGCAGAATCATCATGTATCCGTTTCAACATACATTTAATTCATAAAGAACCAAATATATTATGCACCCGTTTCATTTTAATTTTACCAACTAAACGGATCAACTCCATCATCAATGAAACGTGGTTCACCATGAAACTAGATCAATAGTCATGAATCAATTAGAACATGAACCAGTTTCACCATCATGAACCTGTTTCATTAACATTAAWTTTTTTTATTTCAACCTCAAATTAAGATTTCATTCCATAAGGTGATCGAATCTTCAGCACACGTTTCCAGATTCAATTTAATAACAATATATTAAAATCAAATTTTTAATATTACAATATAATAAAATATTTAAATGTTACCATTTATACAATTTCTTTTATTACGTTTCTTTATTTAATATTTATTAATAACTTCCATATTTAATATAAAATATTGTAAATGTTCGAAATACCTTTATTGATTAAATTTAATTAGAAAAAAATGGAATTTTCCTATTAATCGAAATTGGTTTACACGTTTTCTTAGAAATGCACGGTTTTCATTTGAACGTGCCTATATATATATATATATATGTGTGTGTGTGTGTGCATGTATATATATATATATATATATATCGCACAAGAATACATTCAAAGATTTAAAAGAAATGGATGACACAGAGACATGAGGAAACAGGAACAAAAACTCGAAGGAAAGAGAAGGAACAGAATGAGCTGGTTAGCATTTGTTAATGCAAAACTTCGTTGTTGGCCAATTAATTAGTAATTAATGGATTATATGAACTCTTAAAAAAAAAACTTCTAAGAATTTGGTATGGCGATGGAGATGTATGTGATTATAAAATAGCCAGCAGCCCTCCCAACAAATATGGGGACAAAGTGGCCCAGATGCCACCATTCTGATCTGAATTGAAGCCTCCTCTCCTTAAAAAGGGTTCCATAAATATGGATTTTATGCACTACTTTCGTTTTGAAACTCTCCACCTTGTGCATTGTGTATTTTTCTCTCCCTCTCTCTCTCTCTCTCTCTCTCATCCACTCACTCAGTCACTCTCTCTCTCTCTCTCTATATATATATATATATATATATATATTAAACACTGAGATTATATTGTCTACCTCGATTGATATAATATTTTAAGAATACCCAGAAAAAAAATTCACTTTCAACCTATATATATATATATAGAGAGAGAGAGAGAGAGAGAGAGAGAGAGAGAGAGTACATCTATATATAGTAGTATTGATCTGTTTTAGGTGTAGAACAAGTCAAGGAGATGATGATGGTTATAGTCACCATGTTGTGTGTTACTCTCTCATTTTTGTTGACCATAAATGCTGCTTCTCTCCATACTCAGCAACTCCAAGCTTCCATTGAATTAGGTATAAGTTTACATCTATCTCTATCTCTCTCTCTCTCTCTCTCTCTACATCACTTTCTTCCTGGTGATAATTTCTTCATCTTGTGCAGCTAATGATCACAACCAGCTTGAACAACCTGCACTGCCAAGAAAGTTGATGGTGAGTAAGAAGGTGAGTAGGATGTCGTGAGTATTTGATGTATACATTATATATATACTTTAAGGAGTGAAAATAAGCAAATTTTTACGGTTTCCATTTTTGTATATAGTGTTAAAACGTGTCCTAAAAATATATGTATTAACAAATTCTTTAATACTTTGATAAATGACCAACTTGTCGAAAACTAATCAAATTGAAAAACAAAGATAACAAACTCATTTATTAGCAACTCTTCCGAGTCTACTTCCCATATCATTGATGTGCATTCAAGTAACTTATTTCTAAGATCACGACACTTTAACTTGTTTCAAAGTAATCAACTCGTCAAGAACCATCTTTGTTTTTATAAAACTTGAAATAAATCTCGCTTTGCTTGGGTTTAAAATCTCACCAATTGTTTCACACCCAAGCTGAAAGATTTAGCTACTCGTAACAAAAGTAAATTGCAAGGAAATGCGAATAACAAAAAGTAAGTACCTAAAAATTAACGATGGAAATTAAATGTTAAAAGTAAATGATGGAATGTAAAGACAGTAAGCGTAATAAAAAAAAGAACCAATGATAAATTGAAGAACAAGGCTCAAGAAATTACGAGAATTTATAAATTAAAACCAGAGAGCATAAACTTAAATTACTTCAAAATGTAAATCACAAATAAATTAGAGCTGATTGGATAACAAACCTAGACCCCAACACTTCTATTTATACCAAGACTAGAGGGGCACGACCAAAGTTTACCAAAAGTCAACAAAAAGTATATAAAGGCTAACTAAATTAATCAAATTAAAACTAGAAGTACAACAACTATTTTGCCTTCAAAAAGTCAGAGGAACTTGATCTCAAATTTAGAAAACGTCTGGTTCCAAAGCAGATCCGTGGTTGAATGCAATAACCCCTCCCAAAAGCCACATAAACGTGTAGATCCAATGCTCTGGTAATTCCAGAAGCATAAACAGCCTGTCCATAAGGTGAAATTCGCACCCTATAGCCTTATTTCAAATTAATCACCACTGTAGCTCCATAAAACAAATAAATAGAAAATAAGATAATAAAAGAATCAATTTGAGATATAAAGGGAAAATAGCCTAGTTACAAGTAAAGAAATGAGTGTTTAAACACTAAACATAAAGTGCGTATCAAACTGTATTTCTACAACTGGCTATATTGTTTATTTAGGTCGAAAATCCTATCTTTTGGTGTTCTCATAAACAATGAACCCTTGCTCAATCGTCAACCGAAGCCGAGTACCGAGCCAATGCTACAAGTACTGTCGAGGTCTTGTGGGTCCATCTGCCAATAAACAAACCATTCATCTATTGTGACAACATGGGAACTACATATGTTGCCGTAAATACGAAATTCCATTCCGAAAGGAAAACTTGGCACTTGACTTCATTTTGTTTCTGTAAATGTTCAAAACCCACAACTTCGTATGTCATACATTGCTGGCAATGATTAGCTTGCCGATTCTCTTATTAAGCCTCTTGCTCGAACACAGATCATTGAGCTCATGCTCAAGATTGGTCTCACTAATCGATCGTCCATCTTGCAGAAGCATGATAGAGATACATCAAACTACATCTCTTGATCATCAAAGTCATACCCCTTGGATCTATTCCCAATTCTCATCTCTATTCCAGTTCTCATCTCGTGTAATTATTTTTGTAATCTCTAGGATGGAGTTTCTATTTCTCAAATTGTGTATATATACTCCATAGTGGTTGATGTAATAAACAAGTCAATTCAATTACAAATTATAATGTTTGTTTTATTAACTAGTTGCTTTAAAGGGCCGTTTACCTGAACACTTATCCAGTAAGCGTTTACCGGTAAAATTCAACACTATCGCTTACTTATCGAGTAAGATTTCAGTCCACTAAAACAACTTTGTATGTAACAATTTGCTTTGTAAGCGCTAACCGTGGTAAGAGTCACAACCATCACTTATTGGGTAAGACTCTTGTTCCTTGTTTTCGCTCTTACCAGGTAAGATTCTTGGTCCTTGACATATTCATCCGGTAAGGTAATATGACTTGTAAGCACTTATCCAAGTAAGCATTTGGTAAACGGCCCCTAATCGTCTTTGATTCTGCTTCCCGTGAAAACAATTTGATTATTTTGATTCATCATCCTCTTAAAGAACACTTACACGTTCAACCCAATTAGAAACTCTTCAAACTTAAATTCAGAAAATTTCAATCAAAAAAGCATTCAAACACAAAATTTTGTTTTGTTATATAGGTAAGTAGTGTGCGCCCCACACAATGCACGATAGTTATAACCTTTTTAAAGAGTATTTAATCGAGTTAAAATAGAGCATAATTTATAGTAAACAATTAATGAAATGCAATCTAAAACAACAATTGAATTTCTGCAAGTGATTGATTGACATATATTGATAAGCATTTATTATATATATATATATATATATATATAAATATATATATATAGAGAGAGAGGCACGTTGAATTAAAAACCGTACAATTCTAAAAAACCGTGTAAACCAATTTCAACCAATAGAAAAATTCTATTATTTTTTAATTAAATTTAATTATTAAGGGTATTTCGGTCATTTAAGTTATTTCTATTAAATATGGAAATGATTAAGGAGTATTAATTATGGAAAAGTAATAATGAAATTCTTAAAAATGGTAATTTTTAAATATGTAATTATATTATGATAATAAAAATTAAAAATAGTGTAATCCAAGTGAATCTGGATTGTGATTATTGGAGATTGTAAGTTCGTGATTAATTCATTCAAAAACAGTGATGAAAAAAATTCAAAATGATGAAACAGGTTTCATCATCATGAAACTGGTTCATGACATGGGATTAACAATGAGTGGTGGAATACTTGCTTGGTGACCCCGATTCATTTGTGGTTTAGTTGATCCATATAGTTGGGGAATGTGAAAATGAAACTTCTTCATAATGTTTGTGGTTCGTCAGCAAGTAATATGATGATGAAACAAGTTTCGTGTAGATGAAACTGGTTCATGAGGTTAACGCATACGAGGAGTGGTGAAACATTTGCATAGTTACCCGATTCATTTAAGATTTAGTTGTATCATTAGCAGGTGAATGTGAGGATGAAACATGTGCATAATGTATGCGTTTTGCAATGAAATAATTTCATCATTGAAGTGTATGAAACTGATGCATGATGTAAGATTATATTTTTAATATATTTTTTTTATTTCCTTAAATAAACTAAAATAATCTTTTACACTTTTACCCTTATTGATGATATAAGATTATATTTTTAGTACGTATTTTTTTTATTTCCTTCAATAAACTAAAATAATCTTAACCGTTGATCAATAAAATGGATGAATGAGATTGGTTTACACGGTTTCTTAGAATTAGGGCGGTTTTTATTTGAACGCTCATCTCTCTCTCTCTCTCTCTCTCTCTCTATATATATATATATATATATATATATATATATACTAGAAGAGTACTCGCGCATTGCAACGAGACACATCTCGGTTTTAATGTTATATTTTATTATCTGTCTCCGTCGATGTCGTAATACGATTTTATGTGTTTTTAAGAAAACATTAATGATTTTATTTTTGAATAAAATGTAAATTTGAAAAAAATATATATCAATGTTAATATCAAATCAACTATTTAAAAGTTATCATTTTTATATAATTTCTTTAATTTATTTTCTTATTATAATTTAATTTGAGTTTAATAACGAAATAATTTATTTTTGGTTTAATAATATA
>NC_037542.1:4877157-4888264 GCF_001531365.2 Cynara cardunculus var. scolymus | reverse complement strand
GTGGTTAAATTCACGGGGGACTCGGGGTGTGTGCCCGCACGCCGGCCCGATAGTTCGTGTGGTTTGGCCACCCGACGAACACTACAGAAATTGACGGATTGTGTTTAATTGATGTTTTGAAATGAGAACTGTGAAACGTCTTGATTTCTATGAATTCAGTTTAATTGATTTTTGAGTCTTCTGCTTCATTATCGATGTTACGTATTATTATTTCAAGTTTATATTACAATCTGTTCACTGAGCCCCGTGCTCAGAAGTGTTCTTCTTTTCTGACACGTCAGGTTCCAAGTGATTCTGATAAGGGACGGGACTTGAGATCGAGCGTTTGACTTTTTGGAGTTGGTAAACTCGTTGGTAGATGTATAATATTCTAAGCTTATAAATAGTTGTTAGAATGTAATATTTTGGATTGTAAAACATGTTTTAGAAGTTAATATACGTTCGAAGTTTATTAGTAGCTCTGAAATGTTTGTGTCTTTGAACTAAGTCCCGTTAGTGACACCGCCCGTTCCGGACCACGGGGACGGGGGATGTTACAGATATTATTATAACTCTTATTATTATTACTAAATTGGATTTAATAACTTTGAGTCATCATTTCTTTGTGACCTGATGAATTAAAAATATCATTCCTATTTAGATGTTATTGAGAAGGGGAAAATGGTTTGTCATATCAGGCAAGTTTTAACTTAAATCTTTCCTGTTAAAGGAATGGTCTTTTAATTCAAAAGTTTTGATACTAGGAATGTTGGATCTCTATTCAGAGATATTTTATTGAGGTTCTTGGGTATATTCTATTTTGCATAATATTGTGAGCTGCATCAATTGTTTGCAGTATATTTCTAAGCAAAAATTACATTATCATATTTTGGTRTTCATCACCCTGTATTTGCAAAGAAGGGATTTTCTCACTAGACCCGTATGGTCTAACCCTCATTTTCTGTTTTAAATTATGCAATGCAGGAATAGATGGGTCCGGGGATATAAAAGGGAAAGGGAAAATGTGATTATTTTCCTAACCTATTGTCTGTTTTTGAAGATACATGTTATATTACATGTAGTAGTACAGGATTTGTTTTGGAAATTTTATATGTAAATTTTGTAYATATARTAATCCTTGTACTAGTGGGACCTTTTGATGTAATCCATGTTTCTATGTAATGAAATATGTGTTCTATGCAAATGTGGTGTTTGGGGGTGTTACACTGATTCTTTCTGTCCCATGTACATACCAAATATAGCCTACCTGACATGCATGTGTCATCTTCTCTTTATATAAAATAGGAGTTGGTCTACAATGTATCAAATCAAGAAATATTTATYARAGAACCAAAAATGAATCAGTAAAATATCTCTWTATTATTCTTTGKTTACTTTCTTATTTTGWKAATTTCTTATTTTAGCTTCGTATCATAGAATGTCGACGTGTTCCCAAGATGCTTCTAATGCTACCATCCTCTTTGTTTGCTTTACTGTTCCCTTGGCATACTAATGGATRGAGTAGGTTAAAATAGTGTCTATATCAAATTCAAAGGTCRAAAGGAAGAGTAYTAKRATACATGGACCAACTAACCAAAAGAAGACATGCATCAAAGTTGGGCAAATAACATTAAATTCAATGATGGCTAAAAAAGGTCACCCTGGACATTAAATCCAACTCACCTGTTTTGAAAGAACATCCTTGAGAGTGTTTCTAAAGTAAATTCGACGTCATCTTTTGAAGMACTTCTTTTAGTTTTTCGRATCTGAAAGAGAAYCTYCTTCCTCYCTCTCTTTCAGTTTAGCAAATTTATCAYGGTYAGATAGTTTAGGATCACATGTACCTTCCTAGCTTTCRCAASATATCTRTAATTCTTKGTTTTATACAACATATAGAGCAAAAAATTAAAAAGAGAAAATAAACAYTTCWTGTGTAAGTCATCACCTCCCAGGACCAACATATTTAATTACACTTTTAGGAAATYCCAAGTTCTTCTTGCTCTTAGATCTCAAGATCTTGAGGGATACATCMCAGATGCTAAAACTTGTCCTTCTTAGTATATCATATCGACGTTTATTGAACCTCCTCAAGTTAACACACAGACGCATCGACCTTCATTGAAAAGCTCAAAGTATTTTTAGATGCTTCTTAATTCCATTTCTGAACATGTTTGGACATGTAGTGAACTATCATTCCGCTTTAAATGCCTTAGAAGGACCTTAAAGCTTCTTCTTACCACAAGCTCCAAAGCTCATATACTTTACTTGCATTTTCAATTTCAAATTGTTAAAAGGGTGATGTGTTGATCCATGATACCCTATAGTCTGCGCCGTATAAACGAGCCATTGTGGAGAAACGTTTCACTCCATACTTAAGCCCGAAGGCAACTAGACCAAAGGGTGAAYGAGTCAAGAGAGCTAAACAGAGAGAAATAGGTGACTTTATTTATCCTCCGCGGACCCATAATCGTTTTGCAAACTCAAGAGCGCCAATTCGAGAGATAAAGACTTCATTGGTTATATTTGAACACCGAGGTCGTCYAACAACTCGCGATATTTGGCAGCAACTAGCGAGTCCAAGATGACTATATCATCACCTAAGATTGCAGAATGAATAAGAAAATAAGGAAATTGGGTCRGGTTTGGTCATTCATTCTTGCTTTTTTGGGATTGAAGGAGAAATTACAAGYAAGTCGTGTTTGGAGCGAACGAATTACCTCCTTTGAAAAAGAATTTMTTTGGTTATGGCCGATACCTATTGTTGTCAATGAGAAGATCTACCCGGAAAGGGAAAACAAGATCGGATAGTTGGGCAGGCGCTCCCCTTTGGGTGTGGCTGTGTATGGATAGGCTAAGGMACCTTAGTGTGCAAGGGGCTAAGTCGTTCATTCAAGGACCGGAGCTTTCATCTGAATTCCCCTATGTTCGAGACCATTATTTCTTAGAGTCGTTGAAGGAAAAAAGCTGGATAGGGGTAAATGGTCCAAGGGTCCTTGTCCAAAGGCGGCTAAGCCCTTTCCAGCAACGTGGAAGAGGAGAGCTTTATGTTCTTAAAACAAAAGGTATTGCTGAAAATGTTTAGGTCGCTAGTCAACTTATTCAAGACGACGATCTTGTTCATTACATTTTTGGGAGGATTGGACCACGAATATTGCTTGGTTGTTGTCAACATTACGTCTCCACATGATCAAGTCACCCTCTAGGAAGTGCAATACGTGCTTCAAAGTCAAGAAATGAGATTTGAGCAATTAAACCAAATTATTTCTTCAGCATTCCCAATGCAAATTTTGCCACTTACTTTAAGAGGTGTTTCAACATTTATGGAGTTTCCAACAACAAACATTATGGGTGTGCCTGGACAATGGACTAAGACTGCTCCATCCATTTATGCCATTTGTCACTGAAGAATTGTGGCAGCGACTTCCTGCACCACAACACTATCCAAGGGAAAAGTGTATCATGATATGCAAATACCCGTCACTTGTGGAGGTTAGATACCGAACCCTAATTTTTTATTTGGGAAATTTATTTAACCATATAGGATGGGACCCAAGGGTGTAGGTTTTAAATATTTATCTGCTTCCGATGATTATGACTGCTAGTATTATTCAACAACTCAGATCAAATGATGGAAAAATGTCTCTGATACTACTGTTTATTGCCACTTACAGTGCTGGACAAATGAAAGGGTAGAATATGAGATGGGTATGGTTGAGTCTACAGTCTCAGATCAATCAAAGCGAACCTACCTGCAAAAGAAAGAAATGAAAGGTAATTGGCAAAACAATGTGTTCCCCCTCCCAGCACTCAGTATTTTGGCTATCTTACCTCTCCTTTCCCCCTCATATTCGTGAGAATGGCTACCATGACTGTCTGCCTTTAGAATTTGAGTAAATGTCATGACTGCTATATGTTTAAAAGTTTCAAGCTATGTATTTCAATTTTCGACTATATTACAATTTTTTCAAAATTTACCCATGTTACCGGTCCATCTTGTAATTCCTAAAGTTTTCAACTTTTTGCTCATCGGGGTTGTGGCTAGGACTATGAGGTTATTTCAGTAATAGTACAGTATTGATCATAAAAGTATGATTCTGTTTTCAGGCGAGCAAGTTTTGCAGTTTCTCGAACTGATCAGATTGTGGACCTTCTCAGACGCCATGAGATGGAAGTCTCCACCTTAGCCAACCTATCATCATTTACAGTATGTATTTTGTCTCATAAAAGTATGTTGGACTTCGTTTTAGAAACATCAGTGGAAGAAGTTTATTCATTACTTTTTTTCTTACTTTCTAAGGTAAATAATGCTCTCTCATTTATGTTATAAAAGGTAGCTGCTATTGCTGATCCTCTGATCATTTTTACGCGAGAAAGGGGGACCACCCTCTAAGCCTAAGTATTCCTCAATGACCGGTAGCGTACAACACCTGTTCCACTTTTGGAAGACCTTGCGTTATATCATCAGATCTTGATAGCCCACTTTTCTGTAGGTTATATTTTGATGGAATGATTTTGAGGGATTTAGATTTCGTGAAAGGATTTGGAATTGGAAGGATTTGAAATCATTAGTGTGTTTGGTTTGTAAGACTTGGAATGAAATTTAATTCCATTTTTTATAAATAATTTCTAAAACAAATTATAAACGATTATAAAAATATAAATTACCTTTTTATTAATTGATTATTAACAAATGCTTTCAACATATTTTAATACATTATTACACACAAATCCTACAAAATCCATAAAATACCAGCCACCTCCATGGGATTTCAATAAAATCCCGGGATTTTAAATTCTAGCAATCCTTCAAATCAAACATGGGATTAGAATGAAATTGAACTCGAAATTCTATCCAATCCTACAAACCAAATGGGAATTAAATTCAGTATTGATGGTATTATGGTGGGTTGTGGTTGTTAACATACGTTAAGTTCTCAACTAAATGACACCATTGCTACTAAGTACCAACTGTATTTCTAGGAGACGGCTTGGTTATCAAAGGAAGTAAGTTTAGTTGGGTAACTGGAGTTCCCTACCATCTGAAATCAGTGGTGAAAGTTGATATCTATCTATGTGTTATGGTACATTTATAACATTTGCAGGTATGGGGTAAATGGATGCAGATACAAACCTCTTGTATTTGTTATTTATGGATAACAGAGAGAAAACAAGGATGGACTGGGGAGGGAAATAGTCGTGTCTTCTTGTTTGTTGGAATGATACTGATCAAGGGTGAGTAAGAGAGGATCTTTTGTTCAGAGAGAACATATGTAGGGAGAGGTTTTTTCTACTTTACCAGACCGTAAGAAAAACATGAAAATTTGGGAAAACCAACCTCAGTAAAAATTAAAATCGGGTTCATCCCTGATTTTTCATTTCTTGCAAAATGTCAGGTTTTCATGACTTTAAACAAGACAATGAGTGCTAAGGGGTATGAAGAGAATTTAAACAAGACAATGAGTGCTAAGGGGTATGAAGAGAAGGTTCCAGCCCATGTAAAAGAAGAAAATGTGTCGAAATTGGCGACACTCATGCAACAACTTTTGTCCATCGAGGAAGCTGCTCAACACTTCGAACGTGAAGCCGCAGCAAAAGCTTCAGCTTTACAAGACTAAATCAATTTTTCGACATACACCTTTTTCTTTCGCTTATTTAGATTTGAAAATTGCAATTGGGTTTGTATATATATATATATATATATATATATATATATATGCCTTTTCTAATGTTCATAACAATCCAATATCAAGGTTGTAAAGGGTACGAGTTTGTGTGTGTATTTAACTAACATTACTGTAAAATTTAGATTCTGATTCACTGAACGGAGAACCGTTAAGAAGAAGTGCAGCAACTTAGAATCTACAGCAAAAAAGGCCCTGCCTCCATCCTCTATAGTTTCGTAATCGTCTCCTCTCGGTTTTTCCCATTCTTACAGGGCTGCTATTCCCTCCTGTCTGCAGTCTGCAGAATTATGAAACATTATCATGTAGATTGAGGTTATTTAGGAGAATAAATTTGTCAATATATTTTCTTTCTTAAATGCATCACTTCAATGAAAAATCAGAACCAGGTACAGTATGAAGCCATGGTTGCAGAAAAGAAAAGCAATTCACATGATCCTGGACCAGAAATGGACTTGGTACAAGTCAGCGATGAAAAGAAGAATTTTCATATCACTTTTTCTGGGAATCTACCATCAGTTCATGAACGAGCTATTTACACTTTGCCACATTATGGAATACGACAAATGCGTCAATTCTTACAATTTTCTTTTAAATCCATGACCTCTTGATATGCTTTTGAATGCCACTTATATACAAGTGTACCATTTAAACTTGTCTGAAGGTTATATACCTAAATGACAATGCATATTTACCAAGAGATGAGAAAAGACTTGTTCTTACGTGGGGAAGGCGAAGGATCTGGTACTAGTCGTGCTGCTATCGGATCGAATAGAGATGTTACTGGAAAATGTTATAGGCCTGGAGTAAGTGATAATTTCTGAAATAACACCTGCCATGGAGAAACTTGCCTCTCCTTCACCATAATGCATCTGATTTGCCACATCCTGATGCTTAACTGCAATTTGTGTCTCTTCATGAATGGATTCAGGATCCATCTCGTTTTTGTTTGATATATCTGTCGTTTTGCCATTTTGACCTACCTCTGCAGCTTCAGATCGTGCAATAGCTCCTTTGGGGAACTGTTTTAAAAAACCCAGTAATTCAAAAGATTATACATTAAAAAAGGTGTTTTACAAAAGTCAAAAACATCGTATAAACTTATTACAAACACTTTTACTTAGCATGCACACTTGTTTAGTGTTATAAGCATTCTAGTAGAACACTTCTCCTACCTTCAGGCTTGGTAAAGGATGAACAATTAAGAAATACACACCTGAATAGGCTGTTGATCGACATCATCTGCACAATTGTTAGAGAACTCGGTATCAAGATTGGCTTCAATCATGCCATCATCTTCATTCACAGCCACCGAATTGCACAAAAACTCGCAGTTATTCTCGTCAATCAAAATAGTTTCGCCATCACACATTCCCTCATCAATGCAAATGCTTTTAACATGAAAATCACTCTCTTTATAGCACACCATCAACTCTGGCAGCTCGCATTCTACTGACTTTCTATCAATGTAAAATCCGGTGGTATTCCCAAACAAGTGTGTAGGAACGTTACACGCTGCTGCTAAAGACTTTCTGAACTTCTCATCTTCGTGATTATTGGTAAAGTCGTTACCAAAAATCGAACATTCTAGTTCTGGATTGTTCCAGATGTCGCCCTTAAGGTTTTCTTCGTTGGATAAAAAAGGATTTGTGCATCTGGAGCTCTTATTCATGTTTGCCTCCTGTTCGTCTGAGTCGTAAGCACTGTTGGATTCAAATCAACCTGATTTAGAACCATGCATACAGACTACAGCCAAATGATCCATACAGTACATGTATCTTATATGGGTACAAGAAGAACTTCAATGCTTGTGTTATTTGCAAAGAGAACAAAAGAATCAAATATGAATGATACCATAAGTGTAATATGCAAAAAATCACTTAATGCCACTACAACAAAATGCAGACTGTTTTATATGATTTATAGGACAAAACAATTTTGTTTTGGTGTGCCCATGGAAGGAAATCCAAAGGGTTTGAACAGGCATAAAACTTGAATATGCAATGTCTGAATGCAAAAAAAATTGAAAAGAAACAACTTTACCAGAAAACATCATCAGCACCTGCTGGAAGGGTTTTGAGAATTCGCAAGAGCTGTGAGGCAGACATTCGCTGCATAGGAATCCAAGATGGCAGCTACAGAGACAAAATATATAGATATTAAAATGAGTAGCAAACATCTTGGTAGAATCAAATTATCAACGTACAATTACTGATGCAATACAAACTTTCGTCTGCAAAGAGATACCAATGACAAATGTTAATAAGCTTTCTCTGTCATGCATCATGATCAAGAACAAATGAAAGTCAAACAAAGTGAGGTTCCATGACTCCATCTCTACTCCGGACCAAAAGGGATGTAAAAGAAAAGTGAAGACCAACCAAACCAAAACAACCCATATATCCCACTCGGAAGTCGGAAATACAGTCCAAGAGGGGGTAAGATGCATGAAGACTTTACCTCAACCACTAGGATGATCAAGAGTTTATTCCTATGAAGACCCTTCGACTTTTTTTTAACCTAAACCGGCTATGCAAACCGAGTAAACCCAGGGCGACCACCTACTTGTGCATGAGGCAAATGTGTGTTCAAGCAGTAAACCACGATTCGTCTTGACGTTTGCTTTGTGTGTATACTGAATATATACGTGAGTGTACGTGTCTGCAGAATGAGCAAAAGAGGGTGAAAAGGTCAACTCTAAAACCATCTATTTCTATTGAAATATATATTTAATGGTATGTTATATTAATTATATACACATACTCAACATATAATATATGAAGAGCTCCACCACTAAGGAAGCTTAACATTAATTATACTATACAAAAGTTGAAATATAAAATAAACAAGGCAAAAATAGAGGTAATCGTGTCCCCTATTCCATAATTTTCGAATCTCGATGAATAAAAGAAACAACGGCTCACCCGAAACGTAGGGGTGTTTAAAAAAACCGTTGGATCGTTCAAACCGACCGAACCAAGTCAAACCGAACCGTTTTTGGCGGTTTGAGCGGTTTGGCGGCTTGGAAAATAGCAAAACCGGGCGGTCCGGTCTGGTTTGCGGCCTGGAACTTTTTGTAGGCGGTTTGGACCAAACCGACCGCCCGAATACATATTTATTTATTTTAGTATTACCAATCTCAACTTTTTTAACTTATGGGCTATGATCCAAATATATCTCTGAGCCCAACATAAAGCCTAACATCTAACATAATCAAATCCAATTGAATCGCCGCCTAAAAACCCCTAAACCACTAAACATATCGACACATTTGACATTGACAGTCTCCAAATTTTGAAATCCTCAAGAACTCTACCAATCTATCGATCTTTCCTAATTCATGGTTTGATTTTGACGCACATCATCAATCAGGCCCGTTCCTGACATTTTTTAGGCCCTGGACGAACATAAAAACAGGGGCCCCACTGCAAGAAACAAGGCTTTTAGCAACGACTTTTGTTGTCGCTAAAAGTCCGTTTATCATTGAAAATAATATATAACAAAAACATGTTGTCGCTATAACTTGTGACACATGTCATCGCTAAAAGGTCCATCGTCAAAGCTCACTTTTCTTGTAGTGACCTTCGGTAAATACAAAAAAAAATTCAATAGATGTTTTTCATTAGTATAAAATTGAGTACAAGAAATGCTAATAATTTACTGAGTAAAGAAATCTTATTTATCTTTATTATAGATATATAAAAGTGTACTTAAATTTACGTGCTTTTTATTAGGTAATTTTAAACCAAGAGTATATAAACTATGGTTGATAAATTTTTATAAAAAATAAGAATTTTTTACTTTATAACAAGAAATATGTGTTATTTTGATACAAAAAGAGAATTCGTGTTAATGAAATAATCGTGAGGTCAATGAGAGATTAATAATAAAGAAGATTATCAAGGTAATATCGACAAGTAGACAAATGAAAATCAATAAGAATATGAAAGAAAAGATGATCCATTGGGATCTAGTAAAAATAAATAATGAATTAAACATGTAATATGCAAGCTCAACAAATGATTGTTTGAGCACTTAAATAGAATCTTGTGGTGTGGTGAAATCCCAATGAAAGATACATAAGTCAAACAATTAATGAAAATATTTAAATTCTATTTTTCTTCTTTTTTTGTTCAACTAAAATAAGATGTTAATATTAAAAGTTTATGAAACATGACATATATAAAAGACATTACTAAATACATCTAGTAGAAAAAATTTATTGATTAATCACAAAACCATGAAACAGGTCATAAATCATAATAACAATAGATTAATTGTCAAAAAAAACGTAAAATATTTTATGTAGAAACAAAAATAAATAACAATAGTCAACAAAAATAATTAGAACAACATAACCAAATAGCAATAGTCAGTAAAAATAGAAATTGAAAAAACTATCTAACAAAAATATATAGCAATAGCAAGCACATGATCTTAACGTTGAATTATTGAAGCACGAAAATAGTCAAGCATATAGAGATAGCAATAACCAACATCATTGGACCTTGTTGGAGATAAAAAAAAATTAGAGGGACAATAAACAATAGCATATAATGAATGACCAATTTATTTTTTTTATTTTCTTCTCCAATGTAATTATTTGATATATTTTTGGGCCCTTATTATCTACAAAATTATTTCTCTCTTATGATATGCTACAATTTTTTGGTTACTTTAATTTATTAAATTCTTTTAGACTACTATATATTTTAAGGGGAAAATTTGGGCCCCTGATATTTTTGGGCCCAGGGCGTGCGCCCGTGCCGCCCTCCCCCAGGGACGGCCCTAATCATCAAGACATGAACCAAGTGATTCAACCAACTAAGATATGTCTTCTATTTTGTTTAGTCAATAATTGAAGGTTGTGAAGTCGTGTATTTTGTTACTCAATACTCATAGTGGAATTGTAACTTTGTTAATTTGTTTGTTTTCTAATATATATTATATATTTATTTGTTTGGACTTTTGATTGTTTGGATTTTGGACTCAAGAACTATTTAATTATTACATTTATTTGTTTGGATATTTTGTTTTGTCAAAATGAATATTTAATCTAAAATTCTAATATGTTCTTAAGTTTAATATTTAAAATCCATAAAATGTCCAAACCGCCTAAATCGGTCAAACCAGACCGCTTTTTTGTGGTATTTCCAAAAATGTATGACAAAAAATGTGACTACGATCAAACCACATAGCACCAATTTTGTATTTTGCTTTAAAGTATATAAGAACCCATATGTTTCACGTTAAGACAATCTCCCCTTTATAATCTATATTGCGCATAGCTGTTTTTTCAAATGTCGGCAGATTAATGTTATTGGATGTATTATTTAGCTTACATGAAAACAAAAGTGGTCAAAATTATTGAGCCAATGAGTGAAAAATGACCTGATTGATCCATACCAATATCATTTAAATTTTGAAGACATATATATATATATATA
>NC_037542.1:4866560-4875047 GCF_001531365.2 Cynara cardunculus var. scolymus | reverse complement strand
TTTACAAATATCAAGGTTTTTGGCATCCTTGCAGGCATTTGCAAGGTGTTCTTTCATGTCAAAAACACTTTCAGGCTCAAGACACTGATATCCTTCTTGTTACCACTCCCAAATCAGGCACTACCTGGTTAAAGGCCATCTTATTTRCCCTAATGAACCATACCCATTCCCTGTTACCTCAGGTCAACCACCCATTACTGTCAAACAACCCTCATGTGCTCGTGCCTTTCTTGGAACTGAAACTCTAYCTCGAGAACGAAAACCCAGATCTCTCATCCTTCACATCTCCAAGACTCTTTTCCACTCAYATGCCATACGTATCCTTACCAAAATCCGTCCACGATTCGCAAAGTAAGCTCGTTTATCTTTGTAGAAACCCCAAAGATACTTTGGTGTCTCTTTGGTTTTTCACAAACAAGTTGAGGCTCAAGGAAATGGGGACAAATCCACTTGAGGACGCTTTTGAGAAGTTCTGTGCAGGAGTNTTGGTGTCTCTTTGGTTTTTCACAAACAAGTTGAGGCTCAAGGAAATGGGGACAAATCCACTTGAGGACGCTTTTGAGAAGTTCTGTGCAGGAGTGAGCATATATGGTCCTTTTTGGGATCATATGTTAGGTTACTGGAAGGAAAGCTTAAACAATCCCCAAAGAGTATTCTTTCTGAAATATGAAGAAATGAAAGAGCAGCCAGAGCTTCATTTGAAGAAACTTGCTGACTTTTTAGGGTGCTCATTTTCATCCAAGGAAGAGGAAGAAAGAACTGTGGATGACATTTTAGAGATTTGTAGCTTTGATAACTTGAGTAATCTGAAAGTGAACAAGGAAGGAAAGCTTCCATCTGGGGAGGATTTCAGTGCATTTTTCCGAAAAGGTGAAGTTGGAGACTGGAAAAACCATCTGACTCCAGAAATGGTTGAGCGTCTTGACAACATCTGTGAAGAAAAGTTCCAAGGATCAGGGTTGAAATTTTAACTTGCATGAAATGGTATTTGTAAGAGCTGTAATCAGGGGTATCTACTTCAATATTAAGATAAGTAAGCATCGAATAAAGGTTATATTTGCGTAAACGATGTATTTATGATGATGATATAATATAATTACGAAGTAATATGATGATTATTACTAAGGTTTATCGATACAGTTTATTGATATACAATATTAATTACGTGAAATTAGTACATGTGTTATTTAACTATACATCATGTGAGATTAAAGAGACGACATCGATCGTTGATCTCAGAAAGTTAAAGGTGATTACAATGATGTATCAATTTTATCACTTTGTGATTCGGTCGTATATGATGTATTGTCTTCAACTAAAATAATTAAGGATCGGTATGTTAAGTTTTATTTGAAGGGTGTTTCGAACTATGTCTGTACTAATCCCGATAAATTGTTGCTATCAAAAATCAGTCATGTAGTTAAAAATCTTGAATAATCACCGTATTTAAAGATGATAGATTTTTCTAACAATATTGAGTACTAGAAAAAATATATTGGTATGCGATAGATATATGAGTTATGATGTCATACCCCTCTTTTCTTAAGTGATATTTTCACCATAATTTGTTTGAGTATCACGAAATTCACTCGATAATACTCTCAAATTTTTCAGTCCAGATTTTATCAGTAGTTGTTCATTTTCGAACCCAGACAATCGTAAGTGTTACTATGTTAATGGTGAGAATAACTCTCTATTGAATGAAAATGATTGTTTGAAGTAAATAGTGAAAAAGAGCGCTAAGAGTCATAGATTTCAGATCTTTTGAGGTGTTCAGACACATTGAATAAGTGGTATCAAAKCAATGTTTTTAAAGATTCTTAGTGTCTTCCATACTTTGTTTTTAAAGATTCTTAGTGCTCTTTAGTTTCAAAGTAAGATTGTTTAGATTATGTTCTATACCTTTTTCTTATTCCGCCAACAGTATGTAAATTCAAGTGTATTGATTCTTCTTTTATTGATTTAGAAGAAGAATCAATACATTTGAATTTACAGACTCTTGGCGGAATAAGAAAAGGTATAAAACATAATCTAAACAATCTTACATTGAAATTAAAGAGCACTAAGAATCTTTAAAAACAAAGTATGGAAGACACGAAGTTCCTTGCATGCATAAACATGGAGAGAAGATAACAACAAAGAAGATGAAGATATCAATAACAATGAAATGGAGTCTTCTCTGGTACTTGTACCATGTGCATTAAATGCACGTTATAGGTGTAATCCACGTGTCATGAGAAGAATGGCTCATTGGTACTTCTCGTTCAAAAGCAAAGCAGACTTTGGGCACTTGTGAACAATTTTCCAAGGTGGCGCTGGTGAGTGGATAAGCAAGGGAACAATAAAGCAAATCCGTATTGTACCTTTTGTCTCATGGCAACATGGGATTTTGACCGGTACATGAGGGGATAAGACAAAAACTTAATACGCAAGATTCTTATTCAGCAAGGGGAGGTGTTAGACTTAATTTAACTTCACGAATACCATTAACATATCAGAATTGAATCAATTCATATAGAGAGATTTAGGGCTTGAATTGTGTACCTTGTGCGATTGATGAAGATGAGTTCTGATTGTTGTTTGATTGATCACCCATTCTGTCTCAAGATCCACTCTTAAGTCCTTACCATTTGATGGCCTTTGGTAACTGATAGGATTCTTAGTGTTCTTGATAGAGATAGATGAAAATGGCGCCAGAGATGCTTTATAAAGGGCTGAAGGGTTGTTCTCACCATCAAAGAACCAAGATAACTGTCAATTAACCAACTGATATATATATATATATATGATAGAAAGGAAGAGTCTGATGGTACGCATACATATATATACTTGATGCTTATATATAAAGCATAATTGTTATTATGCAATTAATCTTGTTCTCAAGGTGAGCATATATATACATATATGTTTCTATATATGCTACAATCTCCCACTAAACAAGATAATAATTTGATAATAACAATTAACTAAATTGTGCACTGGTTTTATATAATCACATCAGTTCCTTCATAGTACAAAACATTGAAATTGAGCAGTGGATCATGGAAGTTTACTGATCAATAACATTGTGCAGGCTTTCAAGGTCACAATGATGCAACCTCAATGTTATATACCTGTTTATTCGTACCATATCCTCCTTGAACATTTACAACTTAAAATTTCAATTCAGCAAAGTTCTGTAAATGCCTTAATTGCTTGAATTTATAAAACTGCTTCAACAAGCATATGTGAACATCCAAATTTGTACAATCATAGTTTCACATAATCAATTAACATAGTATATTTTAAGCACATATACACAAGCATGTATTAAATAAATACATATTACAATGAAATACATGCCATAATTATCATCATATCAACCTTAGATGTCGAGAGAGTCTATCATTCACATGGCTTTAACATGCTTCTTGAAACATTCAACTGGAAGTGCTTTTGTCAAAGGGTCTGCCAATTGTTCCTTTGTTCCTATCTTCAAAACTTCAACTTCCTTGTTTCTGACATTCTCCCTCACTGCAAAGTATTTTACATCTATATTCCTAGAACCACTGCTTCTTTTGTTATTTTTAGTGAAAAATACCGCAGCAGCATTATCACAGTACATTGTAAGTGGTCTTTGTATTGAATCTATAATCTTCAATCCAGCAATGAAATTCTTAAGCCAAATGGCATGAGATGTTGCATCATAGATAGCTATATATTCTGCTTGAAATGTAGARGTAGCAGTCAATGATTGCTTGCTTGCTTTCCATGAAATTGCACCTCCTGCCAACATAAAAATGTAACCATAAGTAGACTTAAGGTCATCATGATCTTGCTTATATGAAGCATCTGTGTAGCATTCTACTTTCAGCTCCTTATCAGATCCTTCATATGTCAACATGTGGCTCATAGTCCCCTTTAGATATCTTAGCACCTTCTTTCCTGCAACCCAATGTGAATGACCTGCATTGGATTGAAATCTAGACAACATGTTTACTGCAAAGGCTATGTCAGGTCTAGTGCATACTTGTGCATACATCAAGCTTCCAACTAGCCTTGCATAGGGTATTTTGGTCATTTCATTCCTTTCAAATGAATTGCTAGGACACTGCCTTTTATGCAATTTATCACCCTTTGAAATTGGGGCTTCACCTCTTTTGCAATTTTCCATGCCAAATCTTTTCAAAACCTTTTCAATGTAACCCTTTTGAGACAATCCTAGAGTTCTTGTTTGTCTGTTCCTGATTATCTCAATTCCCAATACATAGTTTGYTTCACCCATGTCTTTCATGTCAAAATTCTTCATAAGAAAAGTCTTTGTAGATTGTAAGAGACTTTTACTATTAGTTGCCAACAGTATATCATCTACATATAGTATAAGAAATATGAAGTTATTCCCACTGGTCTTTGGGTATATGCATTCATCTAATTTGTTTTCCTCAAAGCCAAAGTTATTCATGACAGCATCAAATTTCTTATACCATTGTCTTGATGCTTGTTTTAGACCATAAATGGATTTGTTCAAAATCTACAAACCTTATTGTTATTCAATGCAAATCCTTCTGGTTGACACATATGGATTTCTTCTTCCAAATCTCCATTTAAGAAGGTAGTCTTTACATCCATTTGATGTAATTCCAAGTCAAAGTGTGCTACAATGGCCATTATGACTCTGAATGCATCTTTTGTAGAGACATGTGAAAAGGTCTCATTGTAATTGATGTCTTCCCTTTGATTGTAGCCCTTAGCCACTAATCTTGCCTTATATCTATCAACATTTCCTTTTGCATCTCTTTTAGTTTTGAACACCCACTTACAGCCTATAGGTTTTATAGAATCTGATTTGTCAATGAGGTCCCATACTTTATTATTTGACATACTAGCTAATTCATCTTCCATGGCTTTCACCCATTTATCCTTATTTGATGATTCCATAGCTTCCTTAAAACTGATTGGGTCATCAGCATCTCCTAAATCAAATTCTATCTCAGTCAGATAGACATGATAATCATCAGGTATTGCAGGCCTTCTTTCTCTTGTAGACCTTCTTAGAGTTGTAGTGTTTGGTACTGTATCTGTTGGTTGTTCTTGTATTGGTTCATGTACATGCTCAGTCTCAAGTACATGTTCTTGATCATGTGTRGACTCATGTATTGACTCTAATAATTGGTCCTCAGTAATATCAACTATATCATCTAATATACTGTTTCTTACTATGGGTATGGATTGTGAGGTCAAATCCTCATTTTCAGGGATCAAGGATGATTCCTCTTCATGATATATCATCCAATTGTCTAGATCATGTGAAGTTTGAGAAGAATTTCCTAAATCATCATCTTCATTAAACATTTCATCATAAAACACTGCCTTATTGGTTTCATAAATTCTTTGTCCTCTTCCTGGGTTAAAGAACTTATAAACTTTGGACTTTTCTGAATATCCAATGAAGAAAGCAGAAATTGATCTAGAATCTAACTTACTTAAGTTTTCAACATGATATTCCCTAGTTTCAGCCTTATATCCCCACATATGAAGGTGATTTAAACTAGGCTTATATCCATTCCATAGTTCAAAAGGTATGCCATTAATTTCCTTGGTTGGAGTTCTATTGCAGATATATTTTGCTGTCTTCAAGGCCTCTCCCCAGAGAAACTTTGGCAAGCTAGATCTAGCAAACATACTCCTAACCATGTCCATTAGGGTCTTATTTTTCCTTTCTGGTACTCCATTTTGCGTAGGAGTATATGGAGTTGTATATTCAGCCTTGATACCAACTTGTTCCAAATAAGTGGCAAAAGGTCCCTTATGCTGTCCCTTTTCAGAGTATTTGCCAAAATACTCTCCTCCTCTATCTGATCTGACTACTTTGATTGTTTTCTCAGTTTGCCTTTCAACTTCTGTTTTAAAGCTTATGAAACAATCCAAAGCTTGTGATTTTTCAGCCATTAAAAATACATGGCAGAATCTAGAAAAGTCATCAATGAATGTAATAAAATACTTGCTATCACATATTGTTTTAACTGGAAAAGGCCCACATATATAAGTGTGAATTAATTGAAGAATGCATTGACTTCTTTTAGACTGAAAATTTCTGGAATTTGTCATTTTCCCCTTTAGACAGTCTATGCAAGTTTCAAAGTCATCAAAGTTTAATTATGGTAAAATCTTTTGTCTAATCAGATCTTGCATTCTTGATTTTGATATGTGTCCTAATCTCTTATGCCATAAAAAGGATGAGACATTTTGTTTATGTTTCTTTCTAGTTCCTGTCATTTTATTTATGGAACATATCTGCCTCTTATAACCTTTGTTGATGGTTTCATTGATGCAATTCAAGTGACAATAGCCATCTATTAGATATGCATTTCCAAAGCAAGCATCATCTAAATAAAATGTCATACAATCTTTATCAGCATAGAAGGAAACATTATTTTTATTTACAAGCTGGGAACCTGACACCAGGTTCCTTTTTATTTTAGGTATATAATATACATCACTTAATGTTAAAACATAATTGTTTTTGAATAGCAATCTACATTCACCAATAGTTTCTACTTTCACAGCTTGTCCATTTGCTGTACACGCCCTTGATTCATTCAACCTTGGGGTTGTTATCTTTGACAATCCCTGCATGGAGTTGACAATATGAATAGGTGAAGTTGTGTCAAACCACCATGAATGATCATTTTTACATGTAGTGGTCTCTAAAGAAAAGAAGTGATTTATGTTACCTTTCTTATTCAACCATTCCTTGAATCCATCACAATCCTTCTTGAAGTGGCCTGCCTTCTTGCAAAAGAAGCATTTCAGTTCCTTTTTCTTCTTAAATGGTTTTCCTTTATTCTTACTACTCTGAACAAAAGGAGTAGATGAACTTCCCTTTTGGAAACTAAAATGTTTCTTCATCTTAATCTTAGCCTTAGACATATGGTTGATGGTTACTGTTTTTCCTTTATTCTTCACTTCTGATTCTTCTTGAACACAAATAGTGATCAGCTCATCTAGAGTCCACTTTTCTTTCTGTGTATTGTACAGGCTTCTTAAATGACTATATTGGTCAGGCAGAGAATTCAGGAGAAGGTGTACTAGAAATGAGTCATCAATGGAAAWTTTCATTTCCTTAAGTTTACAGGAAGTATCAATTCCTTGTAAGATGTATTCTCTTATACTTCCTTGTCCATTGAAACTCATTCTAATCAGCTTATTCATGAGGTAACCTGTTTCTGCTTTATCAGAAACTTTGTACTTATCAGCTATTGAGGCTAAGTATACCTTAGCAAGGTCTGATTCTGGTATGACTCCTTTGACAGCATCAGTTATACATTTCTTCATATAAATCAGGGCCATTCTATTATGCTTATGCCACTCTTGATGTTTAAGTTTGATCTCCTTAGGTGCATTATCTGCTGGTTCTGGTGGTGGATCTTCCTTAAGGACATGATCATAGTCTAGAATCCCTAACATAAGTTCAATGTCCTCCTTCCATTTCTTATAGTTTACACCATTCAGAGGTGCAAAATTAACTACACTCATAGGATAGTGGGTTGTATGGGTTAGAAATTGTTGTCTATCTGTCTTGCTTGGTGATCCTAATCACAAAACAGGTCATTTCAATCAGTAATGTTTAACTTATAAAATGATCACCTATGAAAAATTAACATACTTTGATCACAAATGAAGATATCAACTTCGAATTTGATTCCTTTTTGAGAAAGCATATCATATTCGAAGATTTTGATATAAATAAGTGTCTGTTTCAATCAAACTGCTATGGCAGTATGTGAAAGAAAACAGTCACTATTGAATTTGATTCCCTCTTGTTGTGATTCAAGACTATTATGATAGTACTTTGAATCACAGTAATCCAAAATCACTTGGGTGATATGTGGATTCTTGGTGTAATCTTAATCTAAAGAATTTGTATAATCAACACGTAAAAGAATTATCTACTGCCTAAATCAGAACATTCATGCTTCTACATACAGAATCGAAAACAAGCCAGAGAGCAATTTGAACAAGATTGTGAAATAATACGACTATACAGAAGATTCCTTGATGAAACATGAATTCAATTAAGCCACAGTATGAATTGGTCAAAACACAGAGGCCAATCAATTTTGACTTAATCTGTATAGAAATCGATTTGGTTTAATCATAACAGAAATCGTTTTGCCTTAATCGAGTCATGAAATCGATTTTACAATCGTGTGCAAAATCGATTTTGGTTAGTCAATATAGAAATCGATTTCTTATGCAATCGATTTTGGTCAATTAATTGATTTCGATTTTCTGTAGTTTGAATCGGCTTCATACACGGCATTTCATGAAGCGAACCATTATTTTCATTAATCGATTGATTAATTCATGTTACTTGATTCAATTTGATGGGTTAATTGGCTCTGATACCAATTGTTAGACTTAATTTAACTTCACGAATACCATTAACATATCAGAATTGAATCAATTCATATAGAGAGATTTAGGGCTTGAATTGTGTACCTTGTG
>NC_037542.1:4864826-4866235 GCF_001531365.2 Cynara cardunculus var. scolymus | reverse complement strand
ATATATATACTTGATGCTTATATATAAAGCATAATTGTTATTATGCAATTAATCTTGTTCTCAAGGTGAGCATATATATACATATATGTTTCTATATATGCTACAGGAGGAACATTGAAGACATCTTGAGTGATAGCTGAACTCTTGAGTAAAGCTTCACATTTCTTCAGATAGATTGTATCACTAAGCGCCACTTCAGGTCCACCTATTTTTATCTTCGACTACTTCTTTGACATCGCGGAAGTTTGTTTTATATGAATCTTGTCTTGAAAAAACTTAGGTTCTAAACAATTGTAGTACTCAACGAGCACTAAAAAGACTCAATCGCTAGTAGTTTTCAGTTAGAACTTCACAAAGTAACCAAGTATAAGCGACCATCATCAAATCACTAAGGGGCCGTTTACCAAACACTTACCTGCGTAAGCGCTTACCAAGTCATGTTACCTCACCGGATGAATATGACAAAGACTAAGAATCTTATCCGATAAGAACGATACAATGACCATGAGTCTTACCCGGTAAGTAAGGGCGATTTACTGGATGAACTGTTGCATACAATGTCGTTTTGATTGACTAAAATCTTATTTGGTAAGTAACTAACAGTGTTAAATTTTACCGATAAATATTTACCGGGTAAGTGTTTGGTAAACGGATCCTAAGAGTTTTAGTATCAACAAGTTGAATCATGCTTTGAATATACCAATCACGAAACATTTTCCATTGACGAGGTAAAAATTCTTGGGATTCTCGTTTAATTGCACTAAACAACACAATATTTTAATGCTTTTCATAGTTGAAATATTAAGGTGGTTAGTTAATTTGCATTAATGTTATTTAATTATTTAAGTCATTCATGTTGTATGTAATTATTTTTTATTTCTAAACATTTATATTCATGTTGCTTTTATTTCTCATTAAATTTAAACCTATACATATAAAAATAGGTTCATATGAAAATAATATATATTTAAAAAGTAAGAAAATAACCAAATTACGTATAAAATCACATGTGATTTTATATTAATGGAAAACAAGGGGGCACAGGCAACTTTGGTTGCGACCTCAGATCGCAGGGCAAAGTCATGTGAATCACTTGTGATTTTTTACGTGAGGTTAGTATAAAATCACATTTGATTCGACCATTTTATTATTTTTTTTAAATATGTATCATTATCATATGAACCTGACTATATATATATATATACACTAGAAGCGTACTCGCGCAATGCAAGATACATCGTGATTTTAATATTTTATTTTATTATTTATCTCAGTCGATGTTATAATATAGTTTTATGTGATTTTGAGAAAGCGATTATGTTTTTATTTTTGAATAAAATATATGTTTGAAGATATCATAAAAATTTGAAAAAAAAAATATATCAATATTAGTATCAAATTAACTATTT
>NC_037542.1:4851421-4864726 GCF_001531365.2 Cynara cardunculus var. scolymus | reverse complement strand
CTGCTGGACTGTGGGCCTTGATGAAGTCCACAAAAATGTTTCTTTTTGGGCTAGGCTTCTACAAACAAACAAAAAGATAATATAGATTAAATAAACATATTATTTTCTTATAATGATGAAAATAAAAGGCTTTTTAACCTTAATTTTAAACCAAGAAAATATAGCTATCAGTTATGAACTAAAAAAATTCTTACTTTTTATAAAAATTTATCAACCATAGTTTCTATATTCTTGGTTTCAAATTATCTAATAAGAAGTACGTAAATTTAAGTACTCTTTTATCTATAATAAAGATAAATAATAAATAAGATTTTTTTTCTGTAAATTATTAGCATTTTTTGTACTCAATTTTATGCTAATGAAGAACATTTTTGAATTTTTTTTGTATTTACCGAGGGTCACTACAAGAAAAGTGAGCTTTGACGATGCGTCTTTTAGCGATGACATGTTTCCGCCACAAGTTATAGCGACAACATGTTGTTATATACCCTTTCTGATGATAAATGAACTTTTAGCAACGACAAAAGTAATTGGTAAAAAGCCTTGTTTCTTACGATGTGCCATGTTTTTACATTCACTCAGGGCCTATAAAATGTCAGGAACATACCTGTTAGTAAGATCTAAACCGTTGACATTTAAAAATGTTGGGTTACTAGATACGATTAAGGAGCCGTTTACCAAATGTTTACCCGGGTAAGCGTTTACCAACTCACATTACCTTACCAGATGAATATGGTAAGGACCAAAAATCTTACCCGATAAGAGCGAGACAGAGACCACAAGTCTTACCATGTAAGTGAGTGCGACGACTCTTACCATGGTTAGCGCTTACTGGGTAAATTGTTGCATACAATGCCGTTTTAGTAGACTAAAATCTTATCCAGTAAGTAAATAATAGCGTTGAATTTTATCAATAAGTTCTTATTAGATAAGTGTTTAGTAAATGGATCTTAACTCAGAAATAAACAATAGCCACACGGATCTTAACTCAGAAATAAACAATAGCCACTTGGCAAAACCCCCTAGGTTGTTCTATTTGAAGCCTCAAATTATTTTATTCATTTGTATTTATATCTAAAATTGTTTACTAAATGCTTATTTGATAAGTGTTGGTCTTATTATTTTTTATCTTATCGAATGAACATAACAATGATTGAAAATCTTACCCGGTAAAAACGATAACAATGACCAAGAGTTTTAACACATAAGTGAAAGTGACGACTCTTATCCATTAAGCATTTACTAGATAAAAATGTTCTATTTTAATGAAGTAATTTTTTACCGGGTAAGTTAAGTGAAATTATTTACTCTTATGAGTAAGCGTACCCGACACCTACACCTAAGTTTAAAAACATTGAGTAAACTACAAATTTGGTCCCTATGGTTTGTCAAGAATAATATATTTTGTTTCTGTAGTTTCGAAATTACAAGATGACCATCATGGTTTACAAAGACGTCAACGACTATTAAAAAGCATTTGTTAAATGAGGAACGTTTCCGTCATTTTATTGATTTTTATTTTTTACTCAAGGAAAATCAATTTTATGATTTTGTTCTCTATGGTTTTTGATTTAGTAAAAGACTAACGATCTATAAAAAGACGAAAATATCCTTCATTTAATGAAATTTTTAAAGGTTGTTAATGGGAGGGATCAAATATGGACATTTTTTAAAACCACGATGGTCATCTTGTAATTTAAACCGAAAAGATGAAACGTGTTATTTAAGATAAGACTGCATTACATGAGTAATAAATTACAGTGTATTAATGAGTGGAACTCTTAACAACCTACTCGAGTTCGAGCTTAATGATTCTCAAACTTGAGTCAATCTCAAACACACACCAAAACTCGTTTAACTTAGCGAGCTAAAATCCATAACACCAATGTTCAACTGGGTGTGTTCAAACTAAAAAAGCTCGATTAAATTGTTCGAGTCAAGTCGAACTGTTCAAGAACACATTTTTTGAGCAAAACATGTTCATATATTCATAAATCAGAGTCAAAGTTTCAAAATTATTGAGATCAAACGAATAAACAAGCCACTCAAATTCAGAAACAAGTATCGAGCTCGAGCACAAACACTGGAAAAATATTTGAACTCGAATTCTCTATACCATGAAAAAGTTACAAGAACACGAATCATTGAGCTCAAATAACCTACAGCTCGACTCGTTAACGCCCCTCTCCAAAACAATACATGGACCAATTTCTTTATTTCACAAGATCAGATAAAAAACAATCAAATTTAATCCATCAGAACAACCTTAGATTTTAATGTGAACTCACAAACAAATCAAGAACAACCCTTCACTAGATAACTAGAAATCTAACAATATTTACACAAATTATTCTGTCACTTTCCTAGATCAAACTTCGTGTTGGATCAATAATAGAAAAACTAAAGGATATTTACAAACACCGCTTCGAAAAAAAAAAAAACCGTGTCTAGAAATTGCTTCGATTGGGGTGTCCTTTTCCACCTGCTAAAATGGCCAAATCTAGAACAACGTATACTTCCATTGTATGAGATACAAGTCGTTAGATCATCATTCACTACGACAAAAACGGGTTCATAAGACACCAAAAATGTCAAAATGCCATAATATACTACTTTATAAGTATCGAACAATTATGTGTCCCATGTAATAGGATGCTTTTGGACGTCTTAACAAATTTTTAGGATAATTTAAAGATAAACATCTTATTAATTTTTTTATATGACATTACATGATGTTTGTCTTATGAGAAAGAAGTTTCTTATTCCTATAAAAAAATAATACTATTTTACAGAAGTCTTAAAAAACTTGTTGAGCCGTCCAAAAACGTCTTGTAAATGTTTTGAAATATTTTTACATATGACGCACAATTATTTGGTCCTATAAACTTAAGTACTGTAAACTAGTCTATAAAGACACTTGTACACTCTTGGTGTCAAGTAAACCCGATTTTGTTGTAATAATTACTCTGGATTTAACCATCTAGGCGATCGATCAAGGAACCAACTACCAGATCTAGAAAAGGGTGTTTAGCGGTATACCTTCAGGAATAGGATCTAACAAGGCCAAAGTTGCAAAAAGATTTGGACTTAAAAAGGCCACCAAATAGAAACCTGGTGGGAGATTCTTGAGGACCTTGGGTAGAATCTTGAGAGTTCCCTTTCACTTTAAGTATCGTTTGTCCAATTTCTTTCCTGATAGATTCGATAATCTTGAGGTCAACAGGGTACCCGGAAGCATCACGAACGTAGAACGTATTCACTGCCTTATTGCCACGGGTCGCCACCTCTGCTCTTGTGACCGTGAGGCTGTTCTCACGGAAGATGCGGGTGACGTTTGATAGCAGCCCAACCCTGTCTGTGGTGCAGAGTTCTAGCTTCAATCCCTAAATGATGAAAAAATTCCCAAATTGGATGGTCAAAAGCATCAATACCATCCGAGACGTTACATTAAGTTGTTAGAACATTATTACATGACCTAAGAAGTTCTATCCATGAAGTTAGACAACATAATAAAACACAAAAAGTAAATCATTCTATTAGCCTTTTTTATAGCAACACCTATAGATAAGACGCATAGTTCTTGGTCCCATTAGGACATCTGGCTATCTAAAAGACCTGTTTTTTATTGTAGTGACACCATGAAAAATTAGAACTAGAGTTTCATGAGGCACTAAAGGGCCGTTTACAAAATGCTTACTGGGTAACCACTTAACGGATGTCATTTACCTTATCAGGTGAGGATGGCAAGGACCGAAAACCTTTCCCAGTAAGTGGCATAACAAGGACCAAGAATCTTACCGGCAAGTGAGAGAAAAGACTCCTACCCGTTAAAATGGTTACCGGAAAAAAGACACTTACCAACAATTAATTTTGATGAACAAGAATTTACCCAATTAGGTAAGTGAGGGGTGACTCTTGTTGATCGGTAAATGGCCCCTAAGTGAAGCAAACCAACCCCTTGGGTTATGGGCCTAATAAAGACAAGATTTTTTGGCATCATATTTTTTTTTTTATTAAAAAAAATACATGAAATAAAATAACAAAAAAAAACAGAACACTGTAGTTTGCTCTGAAACATGATATAAACTATTAATCGAATCTGTATCATAATCAAAGAATCAAGTTCCAGCAAGAAAACAAGAGGGTGTCAGAAAACATAATCAGACAAATTGCAAAAGTTAATTTGACCGATTTTTCATCGGGTTAGCACTGTCGATTTCTCGTGTTTTGGTCAGATTTCTATTAAGTATTATCGGATGTGAATAAGACTTGAAAAACAATGGAGACCTGATGCACCTTTTAGAAATTTATTGCAGACACCATTAAACAAACAAGTTTCAGATCTTAAAATGTCACATTATATCATCTATGGTTAGAGTGATTTCTGTCATGCATCGTTCTTGAAAAACTAGTTGTGTATCCGTACAATGCAGCAGATTGTAGAATATTGTTGTAAATCAAGAATGAAAATTTGAAGGGATGTACAGTAACTGATGCATAATAATCTGTTTTTAAACAAAAATGCTTTTATAATATAATATAGAAAATTTTCAAGAAAATGGCCCAGTCTTACCTCAGATACTCTTCTTTCTATGGCTGCTTCAAGACATTGGATCACTCTTTGCCTCTCTGCATCTGATTTCATGGGAGACCCATCTATATGTCTGATACAGTATTCCTTCAACACCAAACACACTAAAATTCATCAAAAATTATAAACCCAAAAAGAGGTTGAAATTTATTCTAAGAAAGCTACCATCTTTCTAGTATGTTTTTTTCAAGATTCTACAAACCTGATGAGCTTCTGGTCCTTCAGCATCAACATTCCCATGAAAAACCACGTACTCCATGTCGGTCAAAGTGCAAATCGTGTCAAACAGAAGTTTAGGGCGATCTTTACAACGAATAGTGACCACTGAACAATCTTTATCGTACCAATCAACAACATTCACAACAGGCCTTTGTTTTTCATCGGAACCTTCATAAGCACCCCTCTCATAGTCTCTAACAGAGAACATCATCTGGTGAAGCCGTCTCTCGGTATGCGTAACACCATGACCAACAGCAGTTTTAGCTTCTCGAGCTTCATTGCTCCCTTTAAGCACATTGGATAGCATTTGCTTTATGTTAGCGAGCCTTTCTGGATCAGAAATGGCTGCACCAGATTCCTCATCGCTTACTTGCATTACAGATGCAGCTCGTGTGTTGTGAGTCCATAACTCAGCATTCAAAACATTACACTTTAAGTGTGTGAGCACAGCACAAAGTTCAGAGAGTAATCCAGGTCTGTCACTTCCAATCAACTCGATTACGGTGTGGTCATCTGAGGGTATCATCCCAATAGATTTCACCATTGTCATGAAGCTACTCTCTGAGCCAAAAGCCTAGATCAACTTAAGAAATCAGAATGTACCCATTTAGGGTGTGTTTGGTACATACACGACAGGACTGGATGAATGACAGTTAGGTAGACGGGTGAGAGATTTATGGAAGGTTTTAAGGTTTAATTTGACACGGTAGTTTATTAAGATACCAATCTTGTCCCGTCTCCTTGATTTTTGTTCCACCTGTTTTGGGGTGAGAGAAAATATGCATTTCTATCCCACTCAGATCCTGTCCTTTTCCGGTCTATTGTTGTACCAAACGCACCTTTACTATACAAGTAAAGGCATATGCAGATAACTTTTGAAACTATGTGAAAGTGGTATCAGCAACCCACAAATCCATGTGGTCTAGGGCCACCGCCACACAGTCCTATAACCGGCAAAGCCGTCCCTATGGGAGGGAGGTTGGCGTGGCCACAAGGGTATTTTGCACCCAATGGGAATCGAACAGTAAAAGGAACTGCCCTTCTTATAACCCACGGGATTGCCTACAAAGGAGCCATGAACACACAAGCTTACCTTACGAACATAATCCAAAACTTCTTTATCTGTAATTTTGTTTCCTTCTTGGTCAGTGACATTGAAGACTGTAAAAGAAACAGCAAGCACGATTAACATTACATCGAATTAATACCAATATAGAACAATGCTAGGAGCATTACCATCCATGAACCACCCGCCATCGGAGCTTATGTAAGCTTTTCTTACTACAAAATTCAAATCTGTGAGAATTTGTACAACCTCCAAAAGTATTCCATGTTTGTTGGCACTATCCACCTGTTTGATATATAATCAATTTTAACAGAAAATGGATAACATCCCAGATCAAATGAGCTGAAAAGAGAAAGAACAAATGCAGACCTGAATGATAGTGGCATTTTGACAAGAATCATTGTCGATTACAACTCGGGGTGGATTCATTCTTCGAATAAATTTCTGATATTCTTCTTCCATATTTGGAGAATAGCTCATGTTACAAGTCTCTGAGGAATTTCATCAAACAGATTAGATGCACTTGCAAGAAAAAGCACAAGTAATCTAGAAAGTGAGATATATACCATGATTCACCATTACCAATCACAAAATAGTAACAAAGAAGATACCAACAAAGAGTATGAAGTAAGTAAAAAAGGAACGTGTGGGCAGAAAATAACGATTGATGATGAAGATTTGAAAGAGGAATAAAAACCCCAGATGGCCAGATGCCAAGATGGCCAATAGACAAGCGCAGAACCGTCAAAGAAAAGGTGTTCAAGTTTCTCTGTCCATGTGGGTATGGTGGGGTTCCTTACCACCCAGTGGGAGCTATTTTCACATACCCAAAAGATAAAAGTAAAAATAAAAAGCTGCAGGAAATCAGAGTATTGAAAGACCAAATTTCAACCAAGTTAAACAAACATACGAACTCGATATGCTTAACCAAAATTCCCCAAATCAGAAAATCGAAAAAACCTGAAAATTTTACAGATGAACACGATTCAATTCAGATGAAATGATGGCATGATGCAAACAACAAAACGTATTGGGAAAACAAAAGAAATTATGAATTGAAGTCTTCA
Source organism: Cynara cardunculus var. scolymus (assembly GCF_001531365.2). NCBI lineage: Eukaryota > Viridiplantae > Streptophyta > Magnoliopsida > Asterales > Asteraceae > Cynara > Cynara cardunculus. The sequence continues at coordinate 4,857,783 of NC_037542.1, read as the reverse complement.
GACAACCAAATACTGTGAGAAAAATTTCCCAGAAATGAGAAACTAAGGGCTAAGAAAACTAATTTGAAGAAGAGTAAAAGGGATGACATACCCATTACAATTCTTGATGAGAACTGATCTGCGTTTCCTCGTATTCTATTGATTCTTCAAGCAAATTAGAAACCGCCAAACTAAGAAAATCCCCAATCTCACTAGCAGAACCTATGGATTTTGTTTTACTATATAGATTCTGTCTTCCTCTAACAACATATACATATATATATATATATATATATATGTAATATCTTGTTCTTCTATCTCGAAGTTTGTGTAAACTTGCTCTGTTTTTGCACACACATGAAAGTGAAAAGAGCGTGTGAAAGTGTGAACTTTTTCCGTTCTTCAAGACTTGTAAATACAGTCTGCTCCTCCAGATTCAGGGCGCTTAAAATGGAAGTTCCCAAAAGCCGGTTCTAAACAGTGGCGGTGGCCTGGTGGGTTGTCTTGGCGCATTTTAGCAATGCTATTTGGATGGCGTACTTTAGCTGCTGCAGTGAAATCAGTTCAAAGGAGATGAACCGTAAATATCTCCGCAGTTTATGGCAGAAGAGATGAAAAGACCAACCCCACACCGTAGAAATATTAAAAATTAAAATAATTCTTTCAAAAAAAAATCAAAAATATTATCCGAAAAAGTTAAAATAATAAATATCTATGTTATATTATAAAGCATTTGAAAAAAACTCTTAAAAATATTTTTTATGCATAAAGTATTGTTTATTAATGCATATTACTTAAAATTCAAGATTACAAGTAAATTGTGCATAAATATAACTTATTAAAGCTCTATGTTTGAATTCGTGTCATTAATTGCGGATAAACATAATCAAATAGAGGATAAACATCTCATTTTAAAATATAAAAAATATAAAATATATTTAGGATAATTATTGAGTTCTAACAAAATACTTAATTATTATCTTTATAAAAAAATATTATCAAACCTAAATTAAGTTAATTCGTTACGTTAAATTTAATTATAATAAAAATTTTGAATTAAAAAAAATAAACAAACAAGAATTTTTAATTAGATAATTTGATATTAAGGGGGTGTTTGGGATTGCTTATGAAAGCTGTTTTTTAACTTATTTCAGTCTGACACCGGTGATAAGCTGTTTTCTAATGTTTGTATAAGAAAAAAAAACTACTTATACTAGTACCAAACCGGTAATAAGTTGTTTTTGATAAGTTAATTCTTCCTGACTTATGAAAAACTGTTTATTACCAGTTTACAATTTTAATCATGTTTTATTTAACTCCGGTTTGATACCACATAAGTTAATAAGCACTTTTAAAAAAAAGCATAAGTTGTTTTAAATAAGCAATCCCAAACACCCCCTAATATTGATATATTTTTTGCAAATTTTATATGATATTTTCAGATTTATATTTTATTTAAAAATAAAAACATTATCGCTTTCTCAAAACCACATAAAATTGTATTATATCGACATGGATAAAAAATTAAAACAAAACATTGAAATGGAAATGTGTCTCGATGCATTGCACGAATACCCTTCTAGTTCTTTTTAAAGGAAAACAAATTTTATTAGTGTGGATCAGGTAACTTTCTTTACGTGATGCACATGACAAGGGCTGAAAATCTTACCCGGTAAGAGCGATGATAGGGATAGAGAATCTTATCCGGTAAGTGACGGTGAGGACTCTTACCCGGGTAAGCGTTGCATACGATACCATTTTAATATACTACAATCTTATCTGGTAAAATAGATTCTAGTGTTGACTCATACCGATAAGCACTTATCGGGTAAGTATTTGGGTAAACGGCCCCTTAGATTCTACAAGGCATATAAACCAAACAAAACAGAATCGATAGGTCAAGTAGCTCACAACTTTGTGAAGATATGTTCATAACCATCATAATAGAAGTTTCCTGAAAACCATGAACTCCATGAGATGTCAAGGCTTTTGACCGTGATGAAGCCTAAAAAATCGACTGGAATTGGGTATCAAAAATTATATTTGAATGATTACAACGTTAGCAGCCAATATAGAAAAGTACTTTGTTTCAATTTCTCCAAATTACAAAAGGGTGGTCCAGATTGTTGCTTGTGCTACTTCACGCAACGAAGGTGGGGTTACCCACTTAGGAATTTCCAAATTGTTACTGAGATCCAATGGGGACAGCAAAAACATTTTGTACCATCTCTGAAAGCTTTCCCATACCTGCAAAATGTTGCTAAACAATGGTCCAAGGATTCAACCTCCAATCCGTATCTTGGACATAACTCTGAATGGAGATCAAAGCCAAGATAATTAAGATATTCCCGAAATAGAAGTATACCCAGGTTAAGTCTCCTAATAAAGATGAACACCTTTAGAGGAACGAGTTTACACCTTGGGGTTACTACCCTATCGTTCGAGATACCAAGAATTTTAAACCTTCTTAATTTCTTAACAGCAAAAGAACTGTCTTTGGCGAGGAACTACCACCACTTATTTTCACCTCATCCAATGAATTTAGTGAGGATCCTAGATTCATAAGTTCCTCGAGATCACCCCTAGCCCTGTTGGGAAATTGGCCTCAGAGTTTTCCAACAACCCACGAAATGAATAATTATAAAGAAAAGAAGAAGACAAGAATTAACATGGAACTCCAAAACTGGAGAAAAACATGCCTCTAGAGAGAAAATTCATTATGTGAAAATTATTACAATCACAAAGTTCTAATTTCTCAAGCATCACCCAATCATACTCATACTCTTAAAGATTTAGCTCACACCTTTCTACTCTCTAAAACAAGAGAACGAGAAAGAAAGAATAAAATACTTCAAGTGTATTATATTGGAACGATTTGAAACCTATGCCTTGGACCCCTTATTATGGGCTTGGAGTGCCTTTCACCTTTCATTGTTCCACCAAAGTGGGACAAGCCTTCAAAGCTTTTCTTTTATTTTAGCCAGAAAATTCTCAACAAACTTCACCTTGGTTAAATAAAAGAAAGTCTTCAGTACAAAACCGACTATCATAATTCTCAAATCAGAGAACTCTCATACTCCACCATGAAAGAGTCTCACCAGTTAGAATAATCCATTCTAAGAATTTTACCTCGGCAGATGTCGAAAAACTTGTTAAAACTTTATGGTGCAACTTCCTCGTTTGGTTTACCCGGAAAGTCATCAGCCATCGACATCATTCAGACCACACACCTTGCATCCATGCCAAACCAATGCACACGTGTAAATATGTGGAACCGCTAACCGGAAAACATCCTTTTTCCATGGTAAAGCGGACATACCATGAGGATGTTTCACTTATATCTCAACAAAACTCATCGTCTCCCTTGAGAATAGAGACATTGTTAGCATCTATTGGAGTCTTTTGTCGAACCCGCTCCACCTGGACAATTGTTCTTGACATACCCAGATTGTCCACAGTTCCAACATATTAGATTCTTCCTGGAGTTTTTGTTCTTCCTTTTCCTAGTCAACAAAACCTTACCTTATGCTGAATTCATATTCCTACCTTCCAATCTTTTCTCCTTGGATAAGAGTTTGCTAGTAACATCCGTAAACTTCAAGATCTCTTACCCAAACATCATTATAGGCTTCATGTGCTCATCGGAAGATGACAAAGGTAATATGAGCCTCAATGCTTTATCTTCATCTTCTACCTCAATTGTGATAGCCTCTAGTTCGGAAACAACATTGCTAAAAAGATTTAGATAATCTGAAATTTTTGTACCTCCATCCATACATAGAGTATGAAATTGTTCCTTAAGATACAATCGATTTGAGATACCTTTGCCCTGATACAACTGCTCAAGCTTCTCCTAAAGCTCATTCGTCGTTGATATCCCATGCATATTTGCAAGAACATTCTTTGCCGGACATAGACAAATTATGCTTGCTGCTCTCAAATCCAAATCATCCTATTCTTTCTCGCTTTTACTAGTACCGTTTGATTTGCCCCTGGAACCTGGTTTTCCCCTCAATGCCTTATGTAACCCAGATTGTATCACCCATCCTTCCATCAGATTTTTCTACATCAAACTTCATAGCACTTGAAAACTTTGACATGTATCAACGCCTCAAAAATCAATATTGTATAATATAAAAGTTCTTATAGCCTATGAGTAACACATCCAAAAAAAAGTTTCCTAAGATGCCCGTACTCCTGCCACACACAATTCTATTGCACACAATTCTATTGCACACAAAGCAACCAAGATAAATTCTCATATGATGTGCAAGATTAGACAAAGCTGCAACCACAAAGCATATTAAGAACCCTCTAATCGAGACATCCTCCAACATGGAGCTCTGATACCACTTGTTAGAAAATTGACCTCAGAGTTTTCCAACAACTCAAGCAATGAATAATTATAGAGAAAAGAAGAAGACAAGAATTAACGTGGAAACTCCAAAACGGGAGAAAAACCACAGGCCTCTAGAGATAAAATCCACTATGTGAAAAATTATTAAATCACACAATTTTAATCTCTCAAGCCTCACCTAATCATACCTACACTCTCAAATAATTAACTCACATCTTTCTACACTTTAAAACAAGAGAAAGAAATAATAAAATACTCAAGTGTATTTTATTGGGATGATTTGAAACCTATGTCTTGGACCCTTTTTTTATAGGCTTGGAGTCCCTTTCACCTTTCATTGCTCCACCGATGTGGGAAAAGTCTTCAAATCTTTTCTTTTATTTTGGTCAAAAAATTCTCAACAAGCCCTACCCCTTAGTTCCCAACACCAATCCCAATTCCATCGAAGTGAACCCTCCTCCGAGACTAATATGTCCCTTATCGAGACACCTCCTCTATTTTCTAATCCAAAGAATTGAGGAAAACTATCACGTAGCTTTTAGTTACCCACCCACTTGTCTTCCAAAAGGAAGTAGGTAACCCATTCCCACTCTCTCACCAAAGGACGATACAAAATCTATATTTAACAATTTATCATAAACCCCGTCTTAATAATTCCTCCCCAAACCCCAAAAGATAGAGTATACCTCCCAGATTCACCTACTTGACGCCACTATCGGCCCCAAAACCCCTTTAATAATTCTAACTCATAATGCATCACCCTCATTGAAAAATCTCCACTACCATTTACCCAAAAGAACCCAATTTAGAGCTTTTAAACTCCCACCCAAAGCCTCCCAAATCAAAAACTGAGGAAAGAAGTCAAGCCTTCCATGTTGCTAATTTAGTCTTGAACTTTGAAACAATAGGTCCCACTCGTTTACCAGTTCCATATTTGCACCAACAGGAAGCCCGAGATAAATAAAGTGACCATAACTACAACCATTTTGAAGACCAGAATAGCAGTTCTGAGCTCTGAATTATGATATCACCTCCTAAAGATGGTATGACAAAAAAAAACTCCTATTAGTAGCTTACTTTTTGTAATCTATTAATGAATTGCAAAGACAACACTCTTTCACAACTAGCAATAAACGAGTACAAACAAAATAGGAGTCACATATACGAGTAATAAGAACAGTTAGTAGCTTACTTGTTCGTGATAGTGACGGTGGCGAGAGGGGACCACAAGCGACATGAAGGACCGAGAGAAAGAAGGGAGTTCGCAATCAAGAGATTCGAGAAACGGGAAGGACCGAGAGAAATTAGGACTCCGAGTTCACAAGCAAGAGATCCGAGAAACGGGACGAGAAGGAAAAGAACTTTAAGGTGGCGTTTGGTTCGCAGATTCTAGAGGAATCTGAAAGAATTGGAATGTTGAATTCCTTTGACCAGATTCATTTCCTTCGTTTGGTTCATTCTTTTCAGCGGAAGGAATCTTCATATTCCTATGAATTCCATGGATAAAGGATTTTAACATTCCTTAGCAATTACATGGTATTTTGATGGAATGAAATCTCTATCTTCATTATATCAAATATGCCCTTAACCTAATATATTATAATCTCATAAAATTCAATATGACTGTAACACCCCCAAACACCACATTTGCATAGAACACATATTTCATTACATAGAAACATAGATTACACCATAAGGTCCCACTAGTACAAGGATTACTATATGTACAGAATCTACATATAAAAATTTCCAAAACAAATCATGTACTATTACATGTGATATAACATGTATCTTCAAAAGCAGACAACAGGTTAGGAAAATAATCACATTTTCCCTTTCCCTTTGATATCCCCGGACCTCGCTATTCCTGCATTGCATAATTTAAAACAGAAATGAGGGTTAGACCGGATGGGTCTAGTGAGTAAATCCCTTCTTTGCAAATGCAGGGTGACGAACACCAAAATATGATAATATAATTTCGTTTAGAAATCTTCTGCAGTACAAATAAATGATGCAGTTCACAATA
>NC_037542.1:4847200-4851401 GCF_001531365.2 Cynara cardunculus var. scolymus | reverse complement strand
AAAATGATTTAAGGCAATACTTGCCTGATATGACAAACTATTTTTCCCTTCTTAATAACATCTAAATTATTATTTCTAAATAGGAATAATATCTTTAATTCATCAGGTTACAAAGAAATGATGACTCAAAGTTATTAAATCCAATTAGTAATAATAATAAGAGTTATAATATGATCCACATATGACAATGCCACCCTTATTCCAAGTACACCTCTCCTTGATATGCCACCCTTATTCCTCCATCAAAACAGAGCTACTTATCAGAACAGACATAAGTCACCACGTCTGAAAGTACTCATTCCCAGTTCCAAACCAGAACAGACAAAAGTCACTACGTCTGGGAGAACTACTAATTAAAACAAGTTTCATACCAAAACAGACTTACGTCACTGCGCTTGGTAGAAACAGTTTACAAAAATCCAATTTCATACCAAAACAGACTTACGTCACCACGCTTGGTAGAAACAATTTATAAAATCCACTTCCATACCAAAACAGACTTACGTCACCACGCTTGGTAGGAAGGTTTCCCAAAATATAGTTTCATACCAAAACAGACTTTCGTCACCACGCTTGGTAGAAACATATCTTTTTATTTGAAAAGATATAAAATAACCATTTTATAATCCATAATTAAACCCAATAATAGATATTTTAAACTATATAAAAAGATCTAAATATAAAACTCATGAAAAATTCCAAATAAGAAGTTATCCGGACAAGTTATCCGGATATGAAGTCCGGACAACACTTATCCCTTTTTGTCCGATTTACTAATCCGGACAACTCATTGTTCAAAGGCTTGTCCGATTTAACACTTAGAATAATTTCCAACAACTTTGTCCGGATACACGTCCGGACAATACATCGCCCAACCCTTGTCCGATTAAGAAATATCCGGACAACTCATCGTCCAATGCTTGTCCGATTTAAGAAAATATCCAAACAAGCTTTGTCCGATTTACACTAATCCGGTCACCCTTTGTCCAGTTAAAACCCTTAAACAAATACATGATTTCTTTCCAATAATAACCAACATTCAAATAAAATCAATATCAAATTTTATGCAAAAAGGTTTAGAATCACTCACCTTTAAAACACAAATTCAGATTTTGAAGAAGATGATGAATTCAAGACCAAACTTGATTTTGATACTAGCTCTCCGGATAACTCTTCTCTGGTTCTCCCAAAAATATCAAAATGAAGCAAGAAGCCTTGCCTTATGCACACAACCTATATTTATACTTTCCTTGTTAGGAAAGTCGGCCAACCAGGCCTTCACCCAAATGTATATATGCACATAAACTCATGCATACACACATGCACATATATATATATATATATATATATATATATATATTTATCATATTATGCATATATATATATATATTATTATGCATAAAATACACATACTCCCATATTAAATTTACGTAAGCATGAGTTCACATAAACAATTAATTCACATAACAAATATCTTAGGTAATAATCGTACCCGGTTATCACAATGACCATCGTCGACCACCTCTCGACCACTATTGATCTAAACCACCACCGACTACCACCGGTCTAAACCACCGCCGACCACCACCGATCTGAACCACTACCGTGACCACCACCGATCTGAACCACTACCGTGACCACCACCACCGACTACCACCGATCTGAACCACCGCCGACCACCACCACCGTTAACTACCACCGATCAGAACCACGACTGACCACCATTGATCTGAACTACCGCCGACCACCAAACATAATGAGGTGTCCTCCTCTAAAAATTAGAAGCCTATCTTTATTTTTTCTTAGATTTTTGATTTTTTAAAATATTTGATATGTAAAAGACTTTTTCATCCCTATTTTTTAAAACATGAAATTCATTAGCATAGGGTTGTTTTGGTAATTTTTAAAAGGTTTAACCTCCAACATTTTCATCTTCATTCTCGGAGGTCAAACCTCCAAAGCCTTCCATGTGCTCCTCCATGATTTGTCAATGTTTTTATAATATTAAATAAGTTATAGACTATTATATCCTTAAATGATAAATATGTGTTTCATCATAAGAAGGCTTCTTTGATCACTTCTAACTTAATTAGTTTTAACTTTCACATTACATAAGTTGCTAGGGATATTCATTATACTATTTTCATCTTTCCATCTGCTAATTAAAATAAACTTACAATAAATGGTGTGACATATTATCACAAGATGATTTTTAAAAGAGATTTTCTTATTGTTTTGAATTTATGAAATGTTAAATAAGTTGAGTATTTTTCTCTACCTGTTAGTGAAAAATGTGTATTTCATTATTTTCTCCAAAACAAAAACAAAATTTTCCAAGCAAGAGATATTTTTAATTGAGCATTTGACATCATTATTTTATATAAATATAAAAGTAAAATATGAAGTTTCTTATGTGACACTTTGTAGAAAAGTTATTTTATAATTTTTTTTTTCAAATTTTTAGATTTATTTTGTTGGTTATATTAATTGTCTTTCATTAACTCATAAACATTCTAGACCTTTCATTTTTCTATTCCGTTTTTTATCCCATCTATATATTATATCTCATCTAACGTTTTTCTTTTGTTTTACTAATTCCCCCATCATAATGCAAACTACACAATCGAATGTCTAATCAAGATGGAAACTATCGTCTTTATGGTTTATTTTATGTTTTTATATAAGCTATTTGTTGTCATTGTTGCGCTGTGTTTCTTTTGTAGAATTTTTTATTGTCGATATATCGTTGTTCTTCCTCTATAAAATCCATGTAAGAATTGTTACATTTTATATTTATGATTTATGTGGGTTATTTGTTGTTGATGAGTGTTTTTTATGTCATTTTATTATATTTTGTTAATTATTATTACATTTGTTTTTCTATGCATTAAAAATTGTATTTTTTGTTATGTAGAATATCTTTATTGTCCATACCGAATGTTATTCCTCTATAAAAAATTTTGAGTAAAAAAAATATTACATCTTAATTTATGATTTGTGTGGGTTATATGTTGTTAATGAATGTTTTATTCAAAAATTTCTCCTCTATTATATTTTATTGACTATGGTTTTTCATCATCCCTGTTTTTGGAAGTTATTTATGTTGTATGTGTGTGTTTTTTTTATGTGTCTTTTTATTTTGCATAATTTTGTTTTATTAATATTGTCGTATATATTCAAGTTTTTATTTTTTGTTTTCTGACAACAACCAGATTATGATTAAGTGTGATCTATGTGGAGTTTTATTATTATAAAATTTCTTCTCCATCTTTTATATTTATAGAGTTTCTCAATTTGTATCTTTTATGTCATTCTCTGTATTGTGCTTATTAAGAAACCAATATATATCATGTGACTGTTTGTTATTTAAAAGAACACTTAAAATGAATAAAATGTGATATTCATATGGTTTTTGCATGTGTATTTGTTTATTTTTATTAAATTATTTATATTATATGATATGTGTTATTTATTTTATTATGCTTAAAATTATTTAAATTTGGTTAAAGTTTTATTTATTTATTTATTTATATAATATCATATTTACAATACGTAATGAAAAAATGGATGTTTTTTATTAGGTATAAATTGATTTTGATATGCAGACAGTGAGATTAAATACTTTGTATGAAAAAAAGAAAATTTTAACTTTTTTTATATATTCGGTAAATCAAAAAAAATTGTCCTGTTTAATATTTTGAAGAGATTTATTTAATGATTGTTTAAAGTTTTAGTTATGTATTAGAAGGATTGATCGTAACATATCAACAATTGTGAGAATGACAATATGAACAAAAAAATATGAAGGTTAATAAATCAATTATTATATTTATATTTTATAACTCTATAAAAAGAAAATGATATATGCATGAGCCGACATTGTAATATTTCAATACTAGTTTGATTTTTTTTTCTAAAAAGATTATCATCACCGCACGTTGCACGGTGCACAAAACTAGTCTATATATATATATAGACTTGGGATCATGTGAGACCAATGGTTTTTCGTGAGACCCGTAAGACCAATTCTCAACCTTTGGATTAAATTTACAATCGTCAGATCTGAATATTAATAAACACCACGAGACTTTTCAATAATTACAAAATTGCCACCTTGCAACTTTAAACCATTAGATCATAAGTTTATAATGTTGATCAATGAACATAAATTGGTCTTACGGGTCTTACGAAAAACTCTTGG
>NC_037542.1:4841688-4847086 GCF_001531365.2 Cynara cardunculus var. scolymus | reverse complement strand
CGTGAGACCAACATTTTACACTTGAAACTTCACAGCAAAATGCTGTGAAAGTGACTTTTTAAAACCTGCACAGTGTTTTTGCTGTGAATGTTCGACTTTTTTTAAACCTTCACAGTGTTTTTGCTGTGAAGGTTACGTGTAAAAATGTGGTCTCACGGGTCTCACGAAAACAGGCTGGTCTCACGTGAACCCAACCCTATATATATATATATTAAAGAAGAAACCACATGCAATGACGTAGCCTCTTTTCAAAACAAGAAAATGATTTATCTTTATTCTCATTTTCTCAAGCTTCTCCTACTTTAATATTTGTTTTTTGTGTTTCATATTCACATTTAAGATCTTTTAATTAGGTTGTTTCAACCTATTCATGTTCCCACTAATAAGTACTCTTTTAACTCTCATTATTTCTCTGTATTCGGTTATAATTTTTAATCTTCTCTTCATGGTACACCTCTATAATAATCTCTCAATTCTTCATCTCTATTCATGTATAATTTTGTGGTACATCTCTATGATAACCTCTCTATTAATCTTTTAATTATTCATCTCTATTCATGTATAATTTTGTAGTACACATCTATGATAATCTCTCTATTAATCTCTCAATTCTTCCTCTCTATTCAGTTATAAATTTGTGGATGCGATTTGCATTTTTGTTGATTTGAGGTGTCATTCAATAAGACAAGCCATAGTATGGTTTTTCACTTATTTAAGTATAATATTTCTTTTTTTAGTCAAATATATCCACATTAAAGTTGGAATTATGTAGGCATATGGAGTTTTTGTGGGATAAAGTGACATATGAATCTTTGAAGAAATAATGTAACATTGGATAGAAAAAAAACCTCTCAATTCTTCCTCTCTATCAGTTTTTGAGGTGATTTGCACTTTTGTTTATTTGAGGTGTCATTCAGTAAGAGAAATATGATATGTGTTTTTGTTAATGTAAGTATAGTATTTTCGTCTTTTAATTGTAAATATATTTACATTAAAATTGGATCGGAGATATTCACATTAAAGTTGGAATTATGTAGCATAAGGAGTTTTTGTGTGTGAATAAAGTGACATATGAATCTTTGAAGAAATAGTCTAACATTGTTTAAGAAAAAAAAACTCTCAATTCTTCCTCTATTCAGTTTTTGAGGTGATTTACACTTTTGTTTATTTGAGGCGTCATTCAATAAGAGAAATATGATATGGGTTTTTGTTAATGTAAATATAGTATTTGCGTCTTTTAATTGGATATATTCACACTAAAAATGGAATTATACAAACATATGAATCTCTCAATTCTTTCTCTCTTTTCAGTTATAATTTTGTGGGGGTGATTTGCATTTTTGTTGATTTGAGGCATCATTCAATAAGACTAATCATAGTATGAGTTTTTGCTTACGTAAGTATAGTATTTCGTCTTTTAGTCGGAAAATTCACACTAAAGTTGGAATTATGTAAGCATATAATTTTTTTTTTGTGTGGATAAAGTGGCATATGAATCTTTGATGAAATAAGGTAACATTGTTTAGTATAATAATCTCTTTTAATCTCCCAATTCTTCTTCTTTATTCAGTTTTTGTGGATGTGTTTTGTTTTTTTTTTTTTGTTGATTTGAGGAGTCATTCATGAAAACAAATATGATATGAATTTTTGTTTTTGTTGATGTTAATCAGTCTATTGTGATTTTTTTTCCTTTTTTAGCATTGAGCTTGAAAATTATTTTCTAATATTTTTAATCTTAAAAAAGAAACCAAACATAGTGAGGTGTTATCCTCTAAACATTAGAAACATTTTTTTTCTAGATTTTTGATTTTTTAAAATATTTTATATATGTAAAAGACTTTTCCATTTCTGTATTTAAAATATGAAATTCAATATAATACTATAACATCTAATTTCTAATATGCCAAATTATTTGCTTAGTATATTTATTTATTGGGTTAAATAGAACTAATGATTTAGTAGGAGTTTGGGTCTGAAGTTTTAGAATTTTATTTCTTAAGAAAATATATTAGAGGATTTGGAAAATATCACGTCAAATAGATACGTAAAACTGATTTTCTTGGAAGATATTTTCTGGAATATTTTTGTTGAATGTTATAGATTATCTCTTTATGAACGTGTAGACGAAAACCTCATAGAAAACGGAGGTCCGAGCGAAAAGTTATGAATATTTTAAGTGTTGATAGTCAAAATGGGTACCTAGCCGGGCCAACCCGGTCCAACTCGAGTTTTAGCATTATAAATTGGATTTTTGGCCTATTTTTCTTGTCATTTAAGTCCAGAACTCACACACACACACTAGAGGTGCGATTTTCACACACATAGACTTGATTCAACTCAAATCAAAGAGAAACTACAAGATCTTGGAAAGATTTGATCATCAAGTAAGGTATAATCTATTTTTTTGCACTTATTTTTGGTTGACATTCTTGTTTTATGGATTGCATGTTGAGATAGAGTTAGAGTTTCATATGAGTTTGATCTTAAGTGTATAAAATGAGTGCTTTTTAGTGTTTATGGCTTGAAATGATCATTAGATTTAAGAGATTATCAAGATTTATGCAAGTTCATCATATGAACTTTGACTTGATTAAGTCAATGATTTGGGAGATAATATAAATGATAAAATAAAGGTTGGATTTTGGTTGTTTATGTCAAATATGTTATATTAAGTTGAGATTCAGAAGTTGGAATAGTTTGGAATCGAAATGGTTTGAGAAAAATGTATGAAAATGAGAATTTCGACTTAAGAATGCATTGAAAGTGTGCAGACTTTGAAAATCTGTATAAAATTGTAGAAAATTCCAAATGAGGTGAGGCCAATTTCTTTAGTTAGATAATTGAGTCTAGTTTATTTCTTATTTTATGATCAAGGCATGAATTCGAGCTTAAAATGGGCAAAACAGTTCTGCATGCAGCAGCTGTACATAGAAATTTAGGTAAAATGTTCAAATAGGATATGTGTATATCATGAGTTTCTTATATTGGTTGCTTATGAGATTTTGTGCATTTACTCCAGGGGGTAATTAAGACATATTTTGATACTTTGGAAGCAATCTAAGTGTGGTATATTGGACTTGCTTTGTGAGCTCAATTCAGAGTTTTCGGTATTATATGGTTACCCGGTGAGTTATATAGTTAATTGTTACATATTGATTTGAACATATATATTTTCATATGAATGTTTTTGGTCTTGAATGGAGTCACACGATCTTGATTTGTCTTTGATTCCGTCTCTTGAGTCGATTCCTTATTACTATCTCGATACATCGGTTTGCTTTCTGAATCCAGACTCGTTGTTTTGTTCCTTGAATTGTACGCCATATGTAACACCCCAAAAATTTATAAAACAAAGCGAAAAATGAAATTTAATATAAATTGACCAACAAAAAAAAAATACAGGGTTAACAAAGCAAATAGAAAGACATTAAATTACAACCTATTAATCTACACAATCCTATGTCTAGATTAAAATCGAGTGTTTCTATTGCCTCCAACAAAATGCCGAATAGTTCAATAATTCAATGCTCCAAAACACCAAAAGCGTTAGTTACACAAGAAGCCCCATTTTTCGAGACCACGCTCCCCTCAACCCATATTAGTCTCGCCGCTATAAGAACCTGACAACACGTCATTTCAAAAGAGAGTGTTAGGCTTACGCCTAGTGAGTTCAATTAATAACGTAAAGGTAGCTATGAAGTCTTTATTTATATATACATATATAAAAAAAATATATATATATATATATGTAGATGACATAAATTTAAACACTATAAGAAAACAGTTAATTCAAAAATATCTCACGGAGGAGCCAAAACATCCGAGGATGACGGGGAGACCCGATTTACCATTGATTATGACGGACACAAAGTAAGTCATAAATCAACGTTATAGAGCATCACTTACAGGTTTAATACCATCGACATAAACCTAAACCAGTCATGTAGTCGGCCGTGATCTTAAGCTCTTTACCTCAGTAATTACACAATAATCACAATGCCTATTACCGAGTGAAAGTGGGAGGATGATTTGGTGATTACATAATAGTCGCAATGCCTATCACCAACTTACACCATCATTCCCATGAATAAAAATAAAACGACATTCATGTCTATAATTCTATCACCTTTTATTGGCATACCCAAAACTCGACGTTTTTAGTATATACACGTTTACACATTACTAAGATTTTGCATAAAACTCTTATTCCAATGGAGTACTCCGATTCATCAATGCCATTATGAATATATAACGTATGGGTGTTAGTGTCTTATGGCTAACAATACTTTGACATGAGTGTTTCGCCAAGGCTCGAATCTATATTCCCAACTCATCTTTACATTATAKACAGTGTTCCTAAGTTCACTCTTTTATCATAAGGGACATTCCATTTTCAACCAAGCAAGTGATTATTATAGAGTTAACGTAAGCAGTAAGTGTAATACATCTCCTCATTTGATATAAGATTTCATAAATAGAAATAGGGTGAACTCACATCGTAGGATTTAGGAGAAATCCTAGAATTTTGAAGCTAGGTGGAAGTGGATAAGCTACTTGACGAATCATGGTGTTTGGATTGCTCGGTCGGCAAGGTCGGAGATCGGGTGAAGGGGGTATCAATCGCAGTCCGTTGATTTCTTCTCCTGCCTTGGGATTTCTGGTGAGCAGCAAAATAGGGAAAAAATATGGAGAAGGGATTGGGAAAGTAGCACTTGGCTCTTCTTGAGAGGGCGAATGTGGGAGGCCAATGGGTTTTCTTTCCATCTATTTCTAAACAAAATACAATAAAACTAGTGTTCCTCTTTTCAAGAACCTCGCCCCCTTCTAACAGCCTTCTCTCCTCTAGAGACTCCACCCCCAAGATTGAAATATAGGTTCAAGTCTTCCATGGAAAGTAAGGGACCACAAAAGGAAGGGTGTACACTAAAAATGGGGGGTAGGATACTAGGGCTGCAGGACAAGACCCCCCCTCCTTTTTCAGACACAAAAATAAACATCCCCTCAACTTTAACAATATATATATATATATATATATATATATATATAGGGGTGAGTTCAAATAAAAACCACTCAATTTGTAAAAACCGTGAAAACCTCATTCAACCAATCATAATTTTTCATTTTGTTCATTTTTTTATAATTATGAGAGGTTGATTAACCATTTTTATTGTGGAGGGTGTTAATCATGGATATTATCATCTTCATAATTTTAATTTTAGAGAAATACATGAAACAGTTTCATTAAAATTTCATTAAGTAGTATATGAAACAATTTATAACCACATATGAAACAACTTTATCAAAAAAATATTGTATGAAACAATTTCACAAGATTAACAATTTCATGAAAAAATTTCATAAGATTAACGATGGATGAGAGTAGTTTTTACGGTTTTTA
>NC_037542.1:4839848-4841398 GCF_001531365.2 Cynara cardunculus var. scolymus | reverse complement strand
CGCTCCTCTCTCTCTCTCTCTCTCTCTCTTTATATATATATATATATAAATATACATTTATTTCAAAGAATGATCTAAAAGACATATTAAGGTGTCTTAAGCTTTAAATAGATAAAAGAAAATGCATTATCTTACTAACGAGACGAAACCCTTGTTGCGCACGGAACGAATATTTTGAGAAAATCTCGAGTGTTACAATCCTTCCCACCTTGGATTAAATTTCGTCCTCGAAATTTTAGTTCATGAGAAAAGGTGAGGGTATCGCATCTTCAAATCCTCTTCAACTATACCACAATGATTGCATGCAGATAAAACTACTGTAAATGTAATATCTGTTGGCATGACACCTACTTTTCTCATATCACTGAATAAATGCAATGCTTCAATGCCATAACCATTTGTAGCGTAACCCATCAACATGGAATTCCAAGAAGCTTCATCAGATTGTATCATGTCGTCAAAGAGTTTTTGACCATCATCAATTAATCCACATTTACAATAGAAGTCCACAAGGGCAGTATAAACAACTTTATCAGATTCAAGACCAATAACAATCGCTTTGGCATACAATTGAACTTCCCAAGACTGGATCAAACTTAACCCCACTAACAACTATGCAAGCATGAATTGTCTTTCCTAATTGAAAAGCCAACAAACCATAACTAAGAATGGAATCACCAAGAGAAGAACAAAGAATTATGACTCAAAGAAAAGACTAGTGTAAATACAAGGAAAGCTGATTGATTTGAATAAATGAATAAAAAAAAACAGACTCTGCGTGTCCTTATTTGATATTTAAGGTTGTAAACTAAAACTGATTTATTGTTTTGTTTGAAGTGCAAAGCAACAATGGCACATGTCATACTAATGACATCAACACAAAATCATGTTATGAGGCTAGCAATGAATCGTGTGCTTTTTCCAAAGCAGAAGATGAAATTAACCAGATTCAATATGCTAAAGATGAAACCTACATTTATTATAAAGAAATACATGATTTAAAGTTGTTAACCCAGATCTGACAGTAGAACAATTTAAYAAGGAAATTCAAGAGAGATTTGTAGAAGAAGATGAATAGAAATCGACGACGCTTTCTTTATTGAATTGKAAATTACAAACTCTCAAGAACCCTAATCRACTCTCATGTGATTGAATCTATGTGTTTACAATGAATTCTCTATTTTTCTCTCTCACATTCACGCTTTTTACAATAGACCTAGTCGTCTATTTATATTAGTTAGCTAAAGTTAAGATAACTAACTATTGCTATTTTATAGCAAATAGTCTAGCTAATAGATAAAGTTTATCTTTTACATGGATAAGCATTATAAACAAGATAAACTATAATTCCAGCTGTTGATTTGTCATCTCCAGCTGTCATTATCGATGTGATGATTTCATCCTTATCTTTAAATCTTCATTGCATGCTTGGATGAATACTTAGTAAATCTTCTAAGTATTTGTCAGTCCAGAGTATCGATGAGAATGGTCTTTCCATCAGTTCACTGTTCATTCGATGAATGGTCTTTCCATCAGTTCGCTGTTCATCC
>NC_037542.1:4834471-4839151 GCF_001531365.2 Cynara cardunculus var. scolymus | reverse complement strand
TTCATCCAATGGTTGAACTTTCCATCGATCCAATGGTCGACTCCAGACTTAGTCATTTCTCATAGAGGCTCTTGTCATCCATATTTGATCGATTTAGCACAGCGGCCCCGATTGCTTAATAAAACTTTTTGAGATAATTATTAGGATCAATTTGATGCTAACACACCTCCTCCATCCCCCTTATCACCACCTACCCCTTCACATACTCCCACCCTTGACCCTACTACCACTCACACTTCCTTTATCGCTTCACATCCATGGCCCATACAAACTTCTATCCATTCATCGCCARCCCAAACCCAACCTACTGCTAACCCCCCATCGCCCAAACCCAAACTACAAATATTGTCCCACCTCAAAACCACCATCCCATGCAAACTCGAAGAAAACAAGGCATCATAAAATCCAATCCCATGTTTACTCTAGCCACTRTTACTCCTATCGCACCCATTCCTACCTCATACCTTAAGGCTTAATTGCAACCTAATTGGCTACGTGCCATGCACAATGAATTTAGTGCTTTGCAAGAGAATCTAACATGGGAACTTGTTCCTCGACCATCGGATAGCTCGGTTATTAAATGTTTACAGCTATTCCGACACAAGTTTAAGTCCAACGCAATCTTGAACAATATAAAGCTCGCTTGGTGGTCAATGGGAAATCTCAAACGATAGGTATTGACTGTCACGACACTTTTAGCCGGATTGTCAAACCGGCTACCATTCATACGGTACCTAGTCTTGCCATATCCAAACAGTGGCCTATACATCAATTAGATGTTAAGAACGATTTCCTTCATAGACACTTAGAGGAAACTGTGTATATGCATCAACCATCAGGATTTGTAGATCATAATGCTCCTCATTACATGTGCAAACTCAAGAAATCACTCTAGGGGTTCAAACAAGCACCTAGGGCTTGGTTTACAAGGTTTTCTACTTTCATTACCTCTAAGGGGTTTCGTAATGGCATCTGTGACACATCTCTATTTGTGTATCATCAAGGGGATACACCACATATTTATTACTATATGTCGAAGACATTATACTCACAGCCTCGTACCCCTCTCTTCTTCAACATGTCATCTCCACCTTATCCCGTGAATTTGCCATGACATATTTGGGCTCTATTCATCACTTCTTAGGGATCACGATCACTCGAGATACCACAGGGTTGTTTTTATCTCAGACACAATATGCCAAAGACATTTTGCATTGGGCATCCATGAGTTCGTGCAAACCCTATGCCACTCCGGTTGAAACTTCGTCTAAAATCAATGCCTCAGATGGCATGTTATTAGCCAATGGCATTCATTACAAGAGTCTCACCGATGCTCTTTTGTATTTGAAATTCACTCGCCCCGACATCACTTATGCAGTCCAACAGGTTTGCCTCTTCATGCATGCTCCACGAGAGCCTCACTTTGCTTTTATGAAAAGGATTCTCCACTACATTTAGGGTACTCTTGATTATGGTCTACGGATCAATGCCTCTCCGGCTAAATCGCTCGTCGCCTACTCAAACACCGACTGGGGCGGTTGCCCGGACTCGATACGGTCCACTTCTGGGTATTGTGTTTTCTTAGGAGATAACCTCATATCATGGTCCTCTAAACGACAGCCCACTATTTCTAGCTCGAGTGCTGAAGCTGAATACCGCGAGGTTGCCGATGTCATTGCYGAAGAAAGTTGGATTCGTAACTTACTACTGGAACTTCATGTACCCATTTGCAATGTGACTGTTGTTTATTGTGATAACGTCTCCGCTGTTTATCTTTCTTAAAATCTGGTGCGACATCAACGCACGAAGCATGTTGAAATGGACATACATTTTGTTCATGAAAAAGTTCAAATCGGCCACATTCGAGTTCTCCATGTTCCATCTTCATCTCAGTATGCCGACATCTTCACCAAAGGGCTCCCTCGTCTACTGTTTCAGAATTTTCGCATCAGTTTGAACGTCCGCTCACCTACCGCTCAGACTGAGGGGGACTATTAGACATTGTATTTATAGTAACTATTGTATCCTTCTATTTCCCTTGATTTGTAGCCTTGATTAAGGCATTGTATTCCCTTTATATTGGGSCCCCTATTTACTGTATAAGGACAAGAAATGAGAGAGAGGCCAAACCACTTTTACCGTCTAGTACACAAGATCCCTATATTTTATCCATATGCGAATTTCCATCTCTCTGTACTCTGAATCCCTATACATGTTATTTCAATCGATACCTAAGGTAATACTTTATGAGGGACATTTTAAAATATATTATTTTGAGGTTTTTGTTGTGTCTAATTAAAAAAACAATATAAACATAATAATTTGGAAAATACATTAAGGAACCGTTTACCAAACACTTACCCGGTAAGTGTTTACCGGTAAAATTTAACACTATTATTTACTTATTGAGTAAGATTTTAGTCCATCAAAACGACATCGTATGCAACAATTTACCCGGTAAGCTCTTACTGTGGTAAGAGTTGTCGCCCTCACTTACCGGGTAAGACTCATGGTCCTTGTCTCATTCTTACCGGGTAAGATTCTTGGTCCTAGCCATATTCATCCGGTAAGGTAACGCGACTTGGTAAACGCTTACCCGAATAAGTGTTTGATAAACGGCCCCTTATTAAAATAATTCACGACAATAAGTCTGAACATACGACCATCATATGATAAGCTTTTGGAAGAATAAGGTGGGATTTTTCCCTTCTAGCATTACATTAGCCAATTCTTTTAATCATTTATATGACCGTGGATGGAGTTGGTGAAATGTATATAGAACATCATGGTTATAAATTGGTTTTCCAAATGTACAACAAAATCACGTATAATAACTTCACATGCATATTCGTATTTTTAAATAGCATGGCCGAGAATATATAAAACCATCATTATATTACTCTTCAAAAGATCAATATTACAATATATATATATATATATATATATATAAATGACTCAAGTTTAACCGATATAAAACTCCGAACAAAATAACGGAATCTAGATGCGTATTACTTTAAGAAAATGTCTGAAAAAAATGTGGACACATCTTCTTACTTTAATGGAAGATGATACAAGTCTAGCTATCTTTATGCCTTTTTTTTAATTATATCTAGCTCGTTTTCATAGGTTGAATTCGAACAATTTTCTATTCTAATACCCACTTTTCATCCGTCTAGTATTCTATATTAGTGGCATTCTCCATCATTCATGAATTGCAGCCCTAAAAAGCAAACAAACCATGGGTAGCACTGAAAATAGTAGCTCCGATGGTGGTTACATGGGTGTTGGAGCCGCTGTTGCTATAGTTATGGTTGCTTGGGGAATATCTAGGATGATTTCAAATAGCTCAAACTCGGAGAGCGAAGAGAACGATGATGCCATGAAGATGAAAGCTCATGGAACGGAGTCTTCCTACCACAATATCCCCGTCCATGAATCCATACAATATGAATCTACTGGACCAACCAGTGTTTGGTCTCCTCCCCCTGCAGGTCGGTTCAAAATGAACACAGATGCTGTATGTAATGGAACCAAGCAATCTGATGAGCGAGGACCGAGTTGGTACGCAGGAATCCTTCGAAACGATTGTGGCGAATGGGTTCGAGGTTTTCAAGGGTTCATTGCTTCGACTGATATTTTCACAGCTGAGATGTATGGAATTTATAATGGTTTAAAGCTTTTGAATAAACCTGAACACAGGGGATCCATTCTTGAAACCGATCATGAGGGAGCATCCGTATTGCTCAATAAACCGGAGAAATATGTAGATAAACGCCTGATCGTCGAGAAAAGTCGACAGCTGGCTCGCGAATACGATATCACTATCAAGTTTGTTCCAAGAAGTCGCAACCGATGTGCCGATAGGCTGGCGAATATGGCTGTAGACAAATGCAATATGTATTTGGATCTCAAAAAACTCCCTCAGGATTCGGAGTTAAAGAGTCGTTATGATCAAGATCTGGAGTGTTGTAAGTGGTAATAGTTGAAGGTCATGCATGTTTCTTTGGCTTTCATTCCATCATCTATGAAGAAGCAGCCATATATATATGATGTCTTCACCTTTTGTTTCTTCCTTCGTCTGTTAATTACGTGGTCGGGTTCGTGGAACGAGATATATACGCTCTTGTATTTCCTGCTTTTTGTCTAATAATGAAGTGGTCAAATTAATATGATATTGTACACATCCGGTTGTGTGCTTACCTCTTAAGAGTTTCATTAAGAGGTGAAATTTGTTTGGTAAAAGAGAGTTTGTCTCTTAATGGTTATAAAACCCTCTGAATTATTTTGTATCATGGGTCTCCTTTAACCATTAAGCACACTAATTTCATTGTAAACAATTACCAAACAATTATATTTTATTTTGCATTATATCATAAGAGTCTCTTAATCATTATGACCACTTAATTATTCTGCACCAAATCATTTAACGAAATTCTATTTTCTCAAAGGACATCAAATATTATAAAATATGCTTTGTTTTGCATATTTTCTGATGTATGTTTAGACCATCCACATCCCTGCAATCCATTTACACTTTCAATTGTGCCACATCAGCTTTTGCAATTATCTTCCACACACCTGCAATTCACCTACAACACTTTCAACTGTGCCACGTCACCTACACTTTCAAAAGTGGTCCCCACTACTACATTTATTAACTATTTTATAAATTATTTGTAT
>NC_037542.1:4832758-4834236 GCF_001531365.2 Cynara cardunculus var. scolymus | reverse complement strand
TAATTGTTTTGTATAAAAATAATTTATTTAAATAATTAAAAGAAAAAAATAAAATTGGAGAGAAGGGATTGGGCCATGTGGCTTGCAAATTGACTTGCAAATTTTGCAAGTAAAATCCTATGTGGCACAAAATTGCATTTTTGCAATTGCTTTTGCAATCCATTTGCAAGCCCCATGTGGGTGCTCTTAGAAATGTTTTTCTTTCATTTACTTTTYTATGTCTTCATTTATGACATTCATAATGGGTAACCTATCAAAAGCTTATTGTTTTTGTCATGCTAGTTTTCCACTTCGAAAACCACATTCTCTAATTCAAAAACCTTTTCAAATGCATTTTAGCATTTAACATTTATCCTTATCTATATTATATTATAAAACATTCGACAAAATCTCTTAAAAACTATTTTTTCATGCGTAAAATACTGTTATTAATGCATATTACTTAAAACTCAAGATTGCAAGTAGATTGTGCGTAAGTACAACTTATTAAAGCTTCATATCTGAATTCGTGTAACTAACTACAGATAAACATAATCAAATACATGATAAACATCTCATTTTAAATATAAAAAATCTAAAATATAATTAAAATAATCATTAAATTCTAACGAAATACTTAATTATTATCTTTATAAAATGTTATATGATTAAATCAAAAATAATTGATTTGATATTAACATTGATATATTTATTTCAAATTTTTATGATATATTCAAATTTATATTTTATTAAAAAATAAAATCATTATTGCTTTCTTAAAAACACATAAAATCGTATTATAACATCGGCATAGACAAATAATAAAATAGAACATTAAAATCGAGATGTGTCTCGCTGCATTACGCAAATACCCTTCTAGTTTATTTGAATTGTTTTATAAAACTATTATTCTAAAAGACTCGCTGCAACAGTTGTCCTGGTTGTCGTGTTTCAAGGCTAATGTCTTAATTCAAATTAAGCATGTGGCATGTCATAGCCTAATGCGTAGAATTTTTAACTTGATATTTGATTTTTTTAATTACCTTTTCAATGTCTTTTTTGTTAGTTTTTAATATATAATTTAATTTAAATTATTTATTATCATTGACTCATTGAGTAATAATAGTAGAAAACATATGTTTATATTATATCTATACTATATTATAAAGCATTTGACAAAAACTCTTAAAAACCACTTTTTATACGTAAAGTACTATTTATTAATGCATATTACTTAAAACTTAATATTGCAAGTAGATTGTGCGTGAGTACAACTTATTAAAGCTCCATATCTGACTTCGTGTAACTAACTGCGGATAAACATAATCAAATACATGATAAACATCTTATTTTAAATATAAAAAATTTAAAATATAATTAGGATAATCATTGAGTTCTGACAGAATCATTATCTTTATAAAAAATTATATTGTTAAACCCAAAAAAAAATTACTTCGCTATTAGACATAAATTAAATTATAATAAAAAATTGAATTAAA
>NC_037542.1:4828290-4831238 GCF_001531365.2 Cynara cardunculus var. scolymus | reverse complement strand
TTTGTTGTGTCTAATTAAAAAAACAATATAAACATAATAATTTGGAAAATACATTAAGGAACCGTTTACCAAACACTTACCCGGTAAGTGTTTACAGGTAAATTTTAACACTATTATTTACTTATCGAGTAAGATTTTAGTCCATCAAAACGACATTGTATGCAACAATTTACCTGGTAAGCTCTTACTGTGGTAAGAGTTGTCGCCCTCACTTACCGGGTATTCCTGTTCCATTCAGTGAATATGGCCAACCTATTGACAAGGAAACTACTAATGTTTGATCTATTTCATGGGATCTTTGACAAGGAGTGGAAAGTATTGTCCGGTTGATATACCATGGCATCAAGTTAAGACAACTAAGAAAGGAATGTTGCAAAATTTTGTAGAGGTATACTTGAAGTAAACTAGAATAAAATAAATAAAGGTATGTTGCATCATGTTATAAGGTTATCACTTGAAGTTTCTTAGTTTTATCGTGGTTAATATTATCCAAGGTTGTATTGCAGTAGGTTTAATATTTGACTGTGTACTCATCTCACACCATTTATCCACTACTAGCTTATAGCCTTATGTCATTTTCAGAAAATCGGTGAAAGAACTAAGACTAATAGGTGATACAAGAAGATGATGCATGCTCGAGTTTGTGAAGAATTAAAGGTGCTTGTTCCTTATAATGTACTTATTCATATAGTCGATATAATATAGGTATATGTATTTACATAACTATACATTTGGGTTGTTACAGGAATCTTTGTCGRGACGTGAACCTAGTCAAATGGAGTTGTTTCTTGCATGTTTTTTTTTCTTTCTAAAAATGGCAATGCCATGTGGAAGCTGCAAACACTATTATATGTTATATTTGTAAYTTGTTGACTACATTTGCTAGTTTTACTTCAGTTTTAGATTACTTTTCACAATCTTTATCATATTCGTTRGTGATAATTTATTTGACTAYAGGAACAAATGCTAGACCTTAACTTTCAACTTCCTAAGGGTTTACTTGACGGGCCGTGGCTGATGATGTATTTAGAAAAGTGATTGGAAAATACAAACATGGTAGCGCTCACATGTACAGGCTACGTGTTTGAGCTTCAGATATTTGGGGTGTCTTGCAAAGTCGCTCTCCCTGTTATAGGGAGAACATGCTATGGAAAAGGGCATATAAAGCTGTTAGCAACGAAGTAGATGATTTGAAAGCTATGATATTAGAGATGCGAGGGTCGAATGAAAATACTTCTAGTGCTTCAAGTGTTCCTGTGACATCAATAGATCGTCCTCAAGCAACCACCAAACTTCAACCTCTAAAGGTATGCATGTTTCTAAAACTTAACTYCGGTATAGTAGTTTCCCAGAATCTTTTATTGTATTGACGTATTGTATTCCCAAATCCCAAGTCATTAGATCATATGAATTTCTCAACTTATCGTAGCATTTGACAGAAAATGGAGCTTAATGGGTTACAGATATAAATTTCCCTGGTCTAATTGCTCGATGAATGATCCCAATGGAGACAACCAGTGATATGCACCAAGTCTAACTTCTTCACTGTTTGTGCTGCTGGCTCCATATGCATGATTTGCCTCTGCATCACATCATGAGTTAAACCTTGCATCAAGGGTACCAGTCATGCTTAATCATTCCATGAATCTTGTCTCATCACACTTTCTCACCACTGTTCTTTTGGGCCACAACAAGGAGGTCATAATTATTTGTTCCCATTCAATTCAATTTTAGTCGAAATCTGGTTCGTTTTCTAATTATATATTTTCTTGTTGATGGGTCAAGTTTAGTTATTTATCTTACAAGATTATTTTGGAACTTAATAAATTCTAAAACGCACCTCAAACCTGCCAACTAGTCGGAAGGGAGTGTAGCGAAGGGGATTTATAAGTATGTCAGTTTGTCACAGAAGACCCAACAACTGTTGGATTTAACATGAGTTTTATGAATTCTTAGAATCCTATTCTTCAATCATGTTTTTATAGCTTGGGAATATGGTTCGTTTTAAGAGCATTATAAATTAAATTCCATACAGATAAACCACAAAGGTGGTGGTTGATTGGTTTGAACTTGGCTCCAAATGTCAAAAGTACCTAGAGGTCTCAGGTTCAAATCCAAAGAGGAATAAAAATCCTGGCCAAGGAGGTTCAAATGTGGTGACTCCAGGCTATATGCAAAGCAAGTGGTCGTCCTAGAATTAGTCGGCTCGCATAGCAGGTTGGATATTCAGGTTAATAAAAAAAAAAAACTTTAACATTAACGTCAGGAAGAAGCTCTTTATGTAGAAAGCTAGACAGGTGATAAAAAAAATGTGTTGGAACAAAAGAGATGAAAATTTTCTTCAAAAATTTAAATAAGTTTAAATCTTTTGCTATTAAGACATGAGAGCTGAAGGAGAAGGAGGAAGAGGAAAAGTCTGAGAGAGAAAAGGAGGTTTGAAACTATCCGAGATGGGGAGTATAAGTCTGTAAGTTGTGATCAAGAGATTTTGAATTTTATGAACAAAATTATAGCACTACCTTATGCTTTATTAGTTGCTACAACCCTCGATCACGATCGAGATCGAGATCGAGCTCGAGCTAGATGATATATGTTTGAGAGTATCTCAATGCTTTCCTTCGATAACAAAAAGAAAATGAAAACATCAAAGCAGAGAGACGTAGCATCATTAACACAAGAAACAAAAAACACACAAGATCCACCAGAGTTAATGAAATCATCCATACATACATATATATATATGTATATAGTAGTAGTAGTACTACTACTACCTAGAAAGTAAACGAAGGCCAGCAAAATACGCTTGAGTGTTAGCCTCAAACACAGCCCTAGCTATCATCGTCCCAGGCATACCTGGGGCTTTCATCATAGTCGCCGCTGATCTTCCTCCGCAACACAAACACTGCATCAGAAACTTTAAAATAATGCGGATGGCGGAGAAGCAGCCG
>NC_037542.1:4823253-4828035 GCF_001531365.2 Cynara cardunculus var. scolymus | reverse complement strand
GAGAAAAAACAGATGAAGCAGCAGATGCACAAGATGAGGACGACGGCGGCTATGAGGTAGTGTTCGGCCACCTGAAGCCAACGGCGGATCTGCTCATAACGAGTCTCCGGCGGGGGTAGTACGTCGTTGAATGAACTGATTAGATTTTGGAAGAAGGTTACGATGGTGGAGAGGAATTGTGAGAAGATGTTASSGGCGGAGTGAGTKAGTTTGTYSGTGTCCATYKGCTTCCAGCTCTCCGGCACATCGTCAACAATGGAGAATCCTCGGAGGTTTAGTTTTAGAGTCGTCGTCATTATGCTCTCACACACTCCCTCACTCCTCAATTCGGTTGATAAATAGGAAAAAGGAAATAAATGATGAAGTTTATAAAAGCAAAAGCAAAAGAAAGGCAAAGTTAAACAAAAAAAAAGTATACTCACCAAAAAAAAGTATACTCTTAAAAATAAATAGGCTGAATTGTATATTTGGTTTTTGTGATATTTAATTTGTTTTGGTTATAATTCTTTTAACTAACGTTTTCGTTAATTATGTTAAATCAATGGTCATTTTAGACTTTTTTCCTTTTCTTCTCTATGTATATATAGAGGAAAAAAGAAAGGGAAGCGTCTAAAAAAACCCAATGAATTTAGGGTGTGTTTGGTTTGCAGAAATGTTTATGAGAGATTTGGATTGGATTGGATTTAAAATCCATTCCTGTGTTTGGTTTGCAAAATTTGGATTGGATTTGAAATCTATTCATTTGTAAATCATGTTTGGTTTGTAGGATATGGATTGAGATTTTTTTTCCTTTATAAAACAACATATTATTATGTTCCATGTATCTAAACATAGTGAATCCAACAAGAAAGTGCCAAATAATCCAACATATTACAGTAGCAAGACCAAACCAGGCTGTTGCAATATCGATTTGAACAGAAGCCAAAACATACACAAAAGGGGAAAAGGGATTTGAAAATGTTATTAGCAAGCAATATTTCATCTTTGAAACTATTATATAAATCATTCAACTATTTTACAATTAAAATCACATAACAATTATATAACAGTTTCAATCTACTRTTATATAAAGGAGTAATATTCCATCCACTGTTATATAAATAGTTTCAATCTACTGTTATATAAAGGAGTCAATTTTCAATCTACTATTATATAAATCATTCAAAGACAGGGAAAAGGGATTTGAACAGAAGCTAAAACATGCTACTGGGTTTTTAACAGAAGCAAAACAGAAGTCAAAACATACAGAAAAGGGGAAAAGGGATTTCAGTATTGTTATTGGCAAGCAATATTCCATCTTTAACAGAAGCCAAAACATTCAAGAAAACGGGAAAAGGGATTTACCTGCTGAGTGATGAGAGAAGGTGACGAAGAGGAGGGGTTTACCTGCGGGTTAGGGCAGCAGCTTCGCGAGGGGACGGGAAGGGAGTACCGGCGAGGAGGACCAATTAGGGCTGAAGCTTCACGAGGGACGGGAAGGGAGCACCAGCGAGGAGGACCGATTAGGGCTAAAGCTTCGCGATGGACGGGAAGGGAGCACCGGCGAGGAGGAGGGTGAGGGGACAGGGAGGGAAACGAGGTGAAGGAAGCTAGAGGAAGCGATTATAGGAATCTCTTAGGATTTGGATTTTAAATCCCACCCTTTTGCAAAGGATTTCCAAATCCCATGTTTAAGGGATTTTAATGAAATCCCGGGATTTCAAATCCTGACGATTTGGCAAACCAAACACAGGATTGGAATGAATTTTAAATCCAAATCCCCCCAATTCCATTCCATTCATGCAAACCAAACGCACCCGTGCTTAACATGTTTTGGAATGTCCAAGAACTTAGTGTAATGATTAAGTCATTGTACAACTTTTTGAAACAAATAAGTCATTGGACATTCCAAAACATGTTAAACAACTCTCTGGACTTTCTAAAACTTGTTATATACACCCTTATGACCTATAAAACTAATTAACGTAGTAAAATAATAGAAAAAACATGAAAAAAAACCAATAAACATTCATATTTTGAACGATAAAGTCCCTAAACATTTTTTGAACAAAAAAAATACTTACATTATATAAAATAAAACAAATATACCAAAAAATACTTACATTTAAAAAAAATTATTGATAAAATTTATTTTAATTAAAAATAAAATATATTATGTCAATGGTTTTCAAATTAAAAAAATGTTTAAAAAGCTTTAAAAAAGATTACTGATTAAATTTATTTTTAATTAAAAATAAATTATATTCCGTATATGACTTTTCAAATTAAAAATTATTACTGATGAAATTTATTTTAATTAAATTTTTTTAATTAAAATAAATTTCACCAGTAATTTTTAATTTTTTTTTTCAATTTAAAAAATCAAATACGTAATATATTTTATTTTTAATTAAAATAAATTTAATCAGTAATTCTTTTTATATTTTTTAGTTTGAAAAATCAYTGYCAGAATATAATTYAATTTTAACTAAAATAAATTTTATCAAAAATCTTTTTTTTTAATGTAATTATTTTTTTTTGTAAATGTAAGTATTTTTTTGTTATATTTGTTTGATTTTATAGATCTAAATATTTTTTGGTTCAAAAAATGTTTAACAACTTAATCGTTCAAAATATGAATGTTCTTTGGGTTTTTCGGACTTTTTTCATTATTTTACCACATTAACCAGTTGTATAGGTCATAAGGATGTATATAACTGGTTCCAAAAAGTCAAAAGAGTTATTTAACATGTTTTGGATTGTCCAATAACTTATTTGTTCCAAAAAATTATCCAAAAACTTAATCATTCCAAACACTAAAATCTATTAAGTTATTTTAAAAATAAATTATTAATTAACTTTGACCTACAAAATATAAAAGGATTTATTTTACCAATAAGAAGGTATCTGGATGACGATTCACAATTCATGGACCTCCATGAAACTTGTTGGAAATGAACAACATTTTATTGGAAACATATTGCTATCTTTTTCAGTTGATTTATTGGAAACTAGTCCTCGATACAGTCTCCTACCAACCAAACAATTAAGAATGACATTATTTTATCTTTTTTATTTCAACAAAATACAATTAAATTCATCTTTATTTTATTTTATTTTTCTTAATTTATATAATAAAGTTTCAAAAATTCAAGTGTTTTGACTGTTTATCTTCAACATGTAAGAGTTTAGATGCTCAATTTGTCGTTCATTTCGTGGAAAGTATTTCGTAAATTTTTCATAAATGTAAAGTTTTATACATTATCAAATTTCATAAGACAACTCATCAAAGAAATTGTATATCAATATAGAAAATTTTAAACAATTATTATCTATACTACCTTATAAACCAGATTTATCAAAACTTTTAAAAACAATTTTTAATGCATAAAGTATTATACATTTATGCACAAAGTCTTAAAAAGAACTCATAATGCATTAAATACTACTACTTTATGTATTTTGACTTAAAATCTCTTAATTTACAATTAAAATAACTTATAATACAAATTACCAATGCACATTATTACATTTTTTTTCATGTTCTCAAGATACCTTTGACACATTTCACTCATGCCATCACCCTCTCAAACCTCTATGTTTTCTTCACATCCCCCAAAGTGAGATTCAAACTGATATTCATCATGAGTTATTAAAAGTTCTCTTATTTAATTGCTCTAGAACTCTCGGTCTCGCTCTCAATTTCTTGAGTTTTTGCTCTTGGTGTAAATCAAACACAAGTTTAAATATGTTGGATTTTAAAAAGTCATACAATTTTTTTCATTGATAGACTGAAGCTATAACTCTTATTTATTCAAGTGTAACTAAAATCATCGTTAAATCTTTTTTAATAAAACCAATGAAACTTCAAAATCGTTAAAAATTCACGACTTCCACCGTATTGCACGGATACACAACTAGTTTTAAGTGAATATATATGTATACACAAATTTAGATACACCTACCTAAATCCAACAATAATAAACCTAATTTATATGGAAAGAATCAAAAGTGAATCA
This sequence comes from Cynara cardunculus var. scolymus, assembly GCF_001531365.2. NCBI lineage: Eukaryota > Viridiplantae > Streptophyta > Magnoliopsida > Asterales > Asteraceae > Cynara > Cynara cardunculus. The sequence continues at coordinate 4,824,037 of NC_037542.1, read as the reverse complement.
ATAAAATGGATAAATCCTCCTATATAAATCCACCTTCTCCATCAYTCTTTACATGCAAGTTGCAACCCTAAAAACCTTACACAAACCATGGGAGCCTCGGAAAGCACCGGACGTGGTGAGAAAGAGGAGGAAACTAATACATCCGCTGGAGGTCCCAATCTYGGCGCCGCTGCAGTAGCTATTGGCAGCGCTGCGGTGGCTGCATGGGGCGTTTCAAGAATGCTTTCCGACAACAGATTAGAGCCTCCCCTTTCCTTGCCTAATTCSGGTGGCACTACTTCTTCCTCTGCACCTCCACGTCGGTTCAAACTGAACACGGACGGTGCATGCCATCCCAACCATGAATAWGTTGACGGTGTTTTGCGAGGTCCGAGTGGGTACGCCGGAATCCTTCAAGACGGTTGTGGCAACTGGGTTCTTGGGTTTCGAGGGTTCATTACTTGGAGTGATTGTTTCACGGCTGAACTCCATGGGATTCTTAAAGGCTTGGAGCTTTTGGATAAACTCGGCTATAAGGAATCCATTCTTGAAAGTGACTCTCAAGCAGCTGTTCAGTGGGTTACTGGAGAGGAGGAYGTTGGCCCTGGTAAAAGTCGTGTCGTCGGTGACTGCTGGGAGCTGATCAAGAAAAGCAGGCATCTTGTTCGCAAAAACGGAATTACAATCCGTCGCTGTTCTAGAGATGCCAACAAATACGCTGATAAGTTGGCGAGTGTTGCGATTAAACAACGTGACCCATATGTGGAATTCACAGATGTTTCTCGTGAGATTAACATTCAGTCCT
>NC_037542.1:4787684-4823153 GCF_001531365.2 Cynara cardunculus var. scolymus | reverse complement strand
TAAAACGTATTTTTTTAACATATTTTAATTGATATACGATTATGTATGTTAATTTGATCAGGGTATAAAATGAAAATTTTAAAAGGAAAGGGTATAAAGTAAATTAATTAACTAATTATAAGGGTATAAAGTGTAAATTTAAATTTTTTATATTAAAATCGTGTGAGTGTGTGAGTGTGCATGTGAGTATGAAAAAAAATGTGAGGTGGGGGACAAGGTGCAGGGGTAGAAAGGTATGCCAGGGGTATCAATATCAACCCTCATTTCACTCATGCATTTATCCTCTCATACTTCTATGTTTTCTTCCCTCCCATCCTCCAAGATGAGATTCAAAATTAAATTCATCATTAGTTATTAAAAGTTCTCTCATTCAATTGTTCTATAACTTTCAGTCTCAGTCTCAATTTCTTGTTTCTTTACTGGTGTAAATCGAACATATTTATTGAGTCGTTTAAATATGTTTGATTTTAAACTGTCATACAATTTTTTTCATCGATAGACTGTAATTGGAATTATAACTCTTTTTATTCAAATTGTATTAATATGTAAAGATTAAGTGTAACTTATATCATCGTTAAATCTTCTCTAATGAAAAACCAGTGAAACTTCAAAATCATTAAAATTCACGGCTCCCGCTACATTGCACGGATACACAACCAATAATATTAAAATATTATTTCACTTCTTAAATATTTATTTACAAGATTTCTTATTGATGGTCTCATTTTAAAATGATTTTTATTCGTATTTATTAGAAAAAAATACCTTTGCATCTTTTTTTTTCTATTTTCAAAAAACTGTTATAACAAAATATTTACCCAAAATCTCCTCCTGTTACTACTTGCTTTCTATTGTCTTTAATATTTGGCCCCACAACAAAATGATGAAGACCTCTCGATTCACAACCATCAACTTTCTTTGTACCTCTATCCCTCTCTTCTCTCTCTTCCTCACTCAAGCATACACAGTTTTACAACTATGAGCAGCTTCAAAAATGGTGCACATATCTTGGTATTCCCTTTCCCAGCCCAAGGTCACATGCTCCCACTTCTAGACTTGACTCGCCACCTAGCCAACCATGGTCTAACCATAACCATCTTGGTCACACCCAAAAACCTCTCCATCCTCACCCCACTTCTCTCTTCTTCTTCCAACATCCAATCCCTCGTCTTCCCTTTTCCACCCCACCCTTCCCTTCCATCTGCCGTCGAAAATGTCAAAGACATCGGGAACCATGGAAATCTACCCATTATTAACTCACTCGCCAACCTCCAAGACCCAATTATCCATTGGTTCCACTCCCACCCTAATCCCCCCGTCGCCATCATCGCCGATTTCTTTCTCGGCTGGACCCACTACCTCGCCGGCAAATTGGGCATCCCCAAGATCACGTTTTTCTCCTCCGGTGCTTTCTTGACCGCTGTTCTTGACCATGTCTGCCATCATATGACGTTGGTTTGTTCTCAAGAGGTCACGATCTTTCAGGACTTGCCTAATTCGCCTAGTTTTCCACGAGACCAGCTTCCATCCCTGGCTAGGTTTTATAAAGAATCAGACCCAGAATGGGATTTGGTGCTCGATGGTCACATGATGAACGCATCGAGTTGGGGTTGGGTTGTCAACACCTTTGATGCATTGGAGTCTCGATACATGGAGTACCTGACAGAGAAAATAGGTCATGGGAGGGTTTTCGGAGTCGGGCCGGTTAGTTTACTTGGTGGGTCGGACTTCATGACTCGTGGGCAGTCGGGATCTGAGTCTGGTTCTGATGTGGTCAAATGGCTCGATGGGAAACCCGAGGGTTCGGTTCTGTACGTATGCTTTGGAAGCCAGGTGTTTTTAACCAACGACCAAATCGAGGCTTTGGCAATTGGGCTTGAGCAGAGTGGGGTTTATTTTGTTTGGGTGATGAAACCGGAATCTGTTGATCCAGCTGGAATGGGGTCAGGTAGAGGAATGGTGATAAAGGGTTGGGCGCCACAAGTGTCCATACTGAGTCACCAAGCAGTCGGTGGGTTTCTTAGTCACTGTGGGTGGAACTCGGTTTTGGAAGCTATTGTAGCCGGAGTGATGATACTAGCCTGGCCCATGGAGGCTGACCAATATGTCAATGCTAGGCTGTTGGTAGAAGAGCACGGTGTGGCAGTCCGAGTTTGTGAGGGTCGAAACAGCGTACCAGACTCGGCCGAGTTGGCTCACACAATTGCTGAGTCAATGAGTGTAGATAACACTGAAATGTTAAAAGCAAAAGAACTGAAAGGCAAAGCAATTGAAGCAGTTAAGGAAGGTGGGAGATCATCAAGGGAGTTGGGTAGGCTTGTTAAGGAGTTGTCCAACTTTCAGCCAAAAATGAATGTTGTTGTTAAGCACTGATCACAAGGGTCATATTGTGCTTATTTAAAGTTGTAGGGGGTCATATTGTCATTCTATGAAGGTTTAGGGGGGGTTAATGTTGTTATTCCTATAAAAGTTCATAACTCTTTTGCTTCTAGTCTATGGTTCACCTACTTCCTACATTCGCCCAACCCTCACTCCTTGTGAACTCCCATCTCGTACTCCAATAGATTCTATAAATTGGAGAATCAAAAGTTATAATCCTTGACTTATCTATTTTAAAAATTATAATATTACTAGTTGTGTATCTGTGTAATATGACGAGAACCATGAATTTTAACGATTTTAAAGTTTCATTAGTTTTATTAAAAAAAATTTAACGATGATATAAGTTACATTTGATCAAAACCAAACTACAATTCAAGATTTTAAAATACTCAAATCAAATATCAAAAATTTTAGTAGTAGGTCAAGTTAAAATGAAACGTATTTCTTTAATGGTTAATTTGTATATATTTATAACATTAATAGGCTTTTGTTATGAAGAGTTTAAGATGCAACATCAGTAGTTTTGTTTTTATGTTATTTAGGACGCGAACAACATTTTTCACGATGCTACTTCATAAATTTATTTTCTACTTAATTTTTATATTGATAAATCTTTTTTTGGTAGAAAAAGAGTCGGCTTAAAAACATATTTGGTCAGTTAACTTTTTTACTTATCAAAGACACCCCTCATCATATTTATATATAATTTACTTTAAATAAAAGTGTACCAAAAAACATATTTAGCAATGCATTTTTTTTCACATTTGAATAACATATTTATCCTTTTTTATGTACTCAAATCTATTCTCCAACATACCATCTTTCCATCGACGTGGGATGACCAAAACAAACCACGATTCGAAATTTTAAAATACTGAAATATTACACTGTCAGCTCATGTATATATCATATTCTTTTTTATAGAGTTATAGATTATAAATATATTGATTGATTTATTGCCCATCATAATTTTTTTTATTTTGTTCATATTGACACTAAAGAGATAACTTTATAAAAAAAATAATCATTACTATAAAAATTGAAGGCAAACATGAATTACATCATTTTCATCTTATATATTCATAATATTTGTGAAATTATCTTATATCTGTCAATGTGAAATAATCAACTTAACACAACAATCCAAGATTTGAGAAATTCTTAAACCTCATTTTGAAAAATAATCGTGGCTAAAAGTTAAATTTAACCAATCTAAACATTTCAAATTTCAAATCATCATCTTCTCTTATATACTTGTAACATTTGTGAAAAATTTTTTGTATATCAACATGGGATAATCAACTCAATACCACAATCGAGTATTTGAATTTTTCTTATTGAAAAAAGATGGTGGCTAAAACTTATATTTAACCAACTCAAACTTCTTATCTATACTACATATATAACCATTTAAGCCATTATCTTAATTACAACCCTTTAAGCATAAAGTACTGCCATTTTATGCATAAATTTCAAAACTCTTAAAGACAAGTCATAAAGCACAATGTACAACTATTTTCTCAACCATTTCAAACCATTTTGATTCAAATTTCAAAATTTCAAATTTCAAAATTTTCATTATATCATCCCCTCTCCTTCATCTTTTTCTTAACCATTTCAAACCATTCTTTCTTGGTCGCCTTCATCGTCGAAATCCCATAGCTCCAACTTCGGTCGTCTCTATCTCGGCAGAGCCAACCACCTTGCTCGATCTGTTGCTCGGTCGTCTCCTCGATCTGTTGCTCCTTGGAATGAAAAGCCACAGCTCTGTTCGATTCCAACCATAGTTATGTTCTTCTCGGTCTGTTTGAATGGAAACTGAGTTAGTGAGCTGTTTGGCTTTCTCCAGGTAAGATATTTTTTTTCTCAAGTTAAGTCTTTCAACTAATTTTCCTTCCATTGTTTATGGCTTGAAGGTGAAATTTCTGTTGGGCTTCAACCTAATGGTTTCTGTTTTCAAGGTATCGATCTCTTGCTGTTTATGGCTTTCTGTTTAGGGACCCCTTCAATCGATCCCGGTGGTTCATTCTCTACTCAAGGTAACTGTAATGGTTTCTGTTTTCAAGGTATCGATCTCTTGCTTGTGGTTTAATTTGTTCAGAGTGGGTTTTGACCCTAATGGCTTATGTATCAATTTTCAATGGGTTTCAACCCTGAAAGCTCATGTTTATTCGTTTGGTTTTAGTTTGTAATTGTACTTATGGAGGTTTCCTTCACAGGTGAATACGAATACCTAGATGTCATCGTTGAAGGCGGAGATAGGGTGTTGATTGATATAGATTTTAGATCGGAGTTCGAGATAGCTCGGCCGACCGGAAATTACAAAGCAATCCTTCAATCACTGCCGTACATCTTTGTCGGCGAAGCCGATCGTCTGCAACAGATTCTGTCAATTGTATCTGAGGCGGCGAAACTGAGCTTGAAGAAAAAAGGAATGCACATTCTTCCATGGATGAAATTCGAGTATATGAGATCCAAATGGCTGTCGGCACACATTAGGACGCCGCCATCCCCGTCGCCGTCGCTACTACTTCCACCGCCACCAACTGCACCGCCAACACCGAACGCCAACGCCTCACCGAAACAGATATTTTCCAGCGAATACAAAAAATCGTCATCCGTTTCTACACCGGAGTTCGCGTCGGAGTGCGGAATTTTTGAGCTGATTTTTGGAGAGGAAAAGACACCGTCGCAGACGACGGAGACAAGTCAACTAGCTTCACCCGGTGTTTTGCCATCGAGAAAATCCGATGATGGTTTTTACTCGTCGGCGGCGAGGATATGGCAACCGCCGGCGATAAAACCGAGGAATGTGGAGAGAAGAAGTAAATTAGTGGTCACCGGATTAGGCCAAAACCGCCGGCGATAAAACCGATTAGCTTCTCTTTTCAAAGAGAAAGCATGAAGTAATAAACAAAATTTGGAATTTTTTTCTTTTCCTTTTCCCCCTTTACTCGGTTCCCCGAGTTAAAAAAAAGAAAAAAGAAATAGGTTGGGAAAAAGTGAAGAGCAATAATGAGTCATGAGTAATGAGCGTGACTGGTGGGGACTGCATTAACTCCAACCCAATTCTTTTTTTTTTTTTAAATATATTATATGTAATTTATAATAAAAACTAAAATATACAAAAACATATGACATGATGATGGTATTTTTTCACCCTCATGCCCATTGCATCATCATTTTTATTCCTATCTAAATACCAAATCAATTTCATTTCAAAACACAACCCAACTTTTTTTCTTTTGCTTCGTTTATGTTTCTTAATTACTGTTTACTTGCAGTTTATTAGTTTATCTAATTTATTCATACAACTCATTTGGATTATTTACTTACGACTTATTCATAAAAACATGGCTTAATCGCGCACAAAAAAAATGATGTGTTATCTCCATTCAGCCACAAAAATGACATCTCCATCTCGTATTTAAAGCCTAGTCTTCTTCTTAAATGAGAAACCCCATCATCAACCTTTAGATTTTTTGTCTTGATGTTCAAATAGTTAATATTAGAGGATAAATCGGTCATTTATGTTATTCAGATAAAAAAAAAATAAACAACACACGTTTATCAAAATGGACAAATTAATCTATATAGGATATAATAAAAAAATTGCTAAACACTACCTTAAAGTATCTATATCAGCTATGCTAAAGTGAATAAAATAGTTATTTTAGCATTTTTTTATTTATCCAACAGCTATGCTACCTTTAGGTCAAAGTCTTAAAATATTAAATGATCAAGATACCCTTTATACTATTTTTAGGTCATTTTTTACTTTTTCACCCACTCTTCTCTAACATACACTCATCCTCTCACAACTCATTTTTTTAAAATTATAATTTTAAATTTATACTTTATACCGCTATAATTAGTTAATTAATTTACTTTACGTCTTTTACTTTTAAATATTTCATTTTAAATCTTGATCAAATTAACATACATAATCGTATATCAACTAAAACATGTTTAAAAAATACATTTTTATTTTAACAAGTTACACCATTATAATCGTCTCGTTAATACCTTCGAAATAAGTCCAATATATATTGAATAGTTTTTGACTTAATTATATAATTATATATTATATATACTGTGAAAAAATATTTTTAATATTTATGATTTATACTTTTATAGTTATTTATTTATGTGTATACTATATATTTTGGGGTCAGGCTGTCCAAATTGCACTGTATAATATGTTTTGAATTAATATGTTCTTGAGTTTTTTGAAATATATGTACATGTATTAATTCAACTTTAATCTGAGTTTCTGGACAAGAAATAGGGTAAGCAGTTGAAATTTCATTCTAAAACCTATCTTTTTGGTCTTTTCATAGCTTATGATCTGTCAAATTTGTAGTTTTCTTTATTAGTTTTGAGTGTTTATCTTAAAACTTAAGTTTCTTGGTTCTTTTCTCTTGGTGTAAATCAAACACATTTGTGGAGCCGTTTAAATATGTTGGATTTTAAATATATTGGATTTTAAACTGTCATACAATTTTTTCATCGATAGTATGTAATTGGAACCATAACTCTTATTTATTAAAATTGTATTAATATGTAAAGACCAAGTGTAACTTATATCATCGTTAAATCGTATCTTATAAAACCAGTGGAACTTCAAAATCGTTAAAATTTATGGTTCCCGCCGCATTGCACGGGTACACAACTAGTATACTCATAAATTTGTAAAACGTTTTTCTCTCTGTCAATATAGGATAATCAACTTAGCACCACAATCCAAGATTTTAGAAATTCTCAAACCTTATTTTGGAAAAAGATGGTGGCTAAATTTTATATTTAACCAACCCAAAATTTTCAAATTTCAATTCATCGTTTCCTATTTATATACTCATAACATTTGTGAAACTTTTTTCTTACTATCAATGCAGGGATAAACAACTCAACTAAATCCAAGAATTGAGGAATTCTCAAATCTCATTGTGCCATATATAGGAGCAACCAAATGCAAACCACCTATATTTGTGCGAACCGTGCAAATCACCCTTATCCGTCATTTTCATTGTTTAATTTTATGAAATTGTTTCATATAATATTTTTTTTGTAAAGTTGTTTCATATAGTACTTATAAAATTTTAATAAAGTTGTTTCATGTATTTATCTAAAACTAAAATAATGAAGATGATAATACCATGAATAACACCCTCCACAATAAAAATGAATCAACCTTTCATAATTACAAAAAATTGAACAAAATGAAAAATTATGATTGGCTGAATGAGGTTTGTATAGTTTGTACAAATAACGTGTTTTGCAAAGTGAACATCCTATACAACATACATACATACATACGTACGTACATACGTACGTACATACATACATATGTATGTATGTACATACGTACATACGTACATACATACGTACATACGTACATACATACATACATACGTACATACATACATACATGCTTCTCTAAACCTACGGTTTGACTTTCTAGTAGTCAACACTTTACATGTAGGCTTCTCAACTCTTTCAAATACCGCCAATTTCATTCACACCTACGATTTGACTTTCAAGTAGTCAAACCTTTAAAGTAATCCAAAACTCCTCTAAACCTACGGTTTGACTTTCTAGTAGTCAACGCTTTACATGTAGGCTTCCCAACTCTTTCAAAGACCGCGAATTTCATTCACACCTACGGTTTGACTTTCAAGTAGTCAAACCGTTACACTTAGAGTTTTAAAGTCATATGAGACTCCTCTAAACCTACAGTTTGACTTTCTAGTAGTCAATTCTTTACATGTAGGCTTCTCAACTCTTTCAAAGACCGCCAATTTCATTCACACTTACGATTTGACTTTCAAGTAGTCAAACCGTTACACTTAGAGTTTTAAAGTCATCTGAAACTCTTCTAAACCTATGGTTTGACTTTCTAGTAGTCAACTCTTTACATGTACGCTTCTCAACTCTTTCAAAGACCGCCAATTTCATTCACACCTACGGTTTGACTTTCAAGTAGTCAAACCTTTAAAGTAATCCGAAACTCCTCTAAACCTATACGTTGATTCTGTCGACTAACTACTTCTTTCTTTGTTGTAGTTATTCAATATGTCGACAAATAAAGGATGGATGCATAGAAGGAATGATGATCGAGGGGCACTTAGCCGGTCCTATGTCAGACACTTGGAAGGTTTTTGGACATTGCCTATGCCAATGAAGAAGTTGTTGAAAGGGCAACTACACGTGATGGGATAGTGTTCCACATCAGATGTCCTTGCTCCAAGTGTTGAAACGAAACCTACAAAGAAAAAGAAGACGTGAAACTGCACTTGATGAAATATGGTTTCATGCCTGATTATACCATTTAGTGGGGACATGGTGAAACCTTTTTTTTACATGTATCTCATCAAGACGTCGGTCAATCTTCTAATCCTATAGTGGATCATAATGAAGGTTATTTTCAAATGGTGAACGATCACATGGTACATGATGCCATGATATGGGAAGAAAAAACACCTAATCCTTCTGCCCAAGGATTTTATAACATGTTACAAACTGTTGACGAGCCTTTATGGGATGGATGTAAAACTTTTTCAAAATTAGGGGTTGCGACGAGTTTGTTGCATTGGAAGACAGAATGTAATGTACCAGAGACGACATATAATAGAGTGTTTCCTGTTTTTAAGCGTATGCTACCTGAGGGTGATAAATTACCCTGTAACTTCTATGAGACGAAGAAGAGTTTGAAAAATCTTGCTCTACCAAAACAAAAGATCAATGCTTGCAAAAACCATTGCATGTTATTTTACAAGCATGATTCTTGGTTGACCCACTGTCGAGTATGCAATGAAAGTCGTTACAAGACAAGTGGACGAAAGAAGGTTCCTAACTTGGTGTTGGCGTACTTACCGATTGTTCCAAGACTCCAACGATTGTATATGTCTCCAAAGACCGCAAAAGAGATGACTTGGCATTACGATCATCAAGCGAAACCGGGTGAAATGGTACTCCCAAGTGATGGTGTGGCTTGGAAGCATTTCGACATGAGGGATCCTGACTTTGCTTCTGAGATTTGGAATGTTCGTCTTGGGTTATGCACCAACGGTTTCAACCTGAATAATTCAACTTCGAATCCATATTCACTATGGCCCGTCTTTATTACCATTTACAATCTACCTCCTTGGATGACTTTGAAAGATTCGTATGTTGAGCTCGCATTGGTCATCCCTGGTAGAAAGAGCACCGGTCAGAATTTGGATGTGTTTCTCAGGCCGCTAATAGATGATCTAAAAATATTGTATACGGAGGGTGTTCTTACGTATGATGCGTATCGTAAGAATAATTTCGAGATGAGGGCTATACTACTATGGAACGTCAGCGACTTCCCGGTTTATGCAATGTTGTCGGGTTGGAGTAGGCATGGCAAGTTAGCCTGCCCATATTGCATGGGGGAGGTGGATTCCTTCCAGTTAAAAAATGGAGGGAAATCATGTTGGTTTGATTGTCATCGGAGATGGTTACCTAGAACACACCCTTTCCGTCGTGATCGAAAAGGATTTATGGCAGGTAATAGGGTGTTAACTGGTCCACCACCTGAGGTAACCGGTGAAGAGATTTGGGAGTTCGTTCGTCACCTTCCAACTATTTATGAGGGTTTCCCGTATAGTTCAAAAAATAGAAAAATTAGCGGGTTCAGAACCAATCATAATTGGGTAAAGAGAAGCATCTTTTGGGAGTTGCCATATTGGAAGACGTTGTTGATTCGACACAACCTCGATGTCATGCATATTGAGAAGAACGTTTTTGAGAATCTCTTTAACACCGTCATGGATACGTCAAAAACTAAAGACAATGTAAAGGCGAGAAGAGATGTAGAGGTTCATTGTGATCGACGGAATTTGCACCTTGCCATGTCAGACAACAAAGTAGTGAAACCAAAGTCATCGTACAGTTTAAGCAAACAACAAGTAAAACAAGTGTGTGCATGGTTGAAGAAGTTGAAGTTTCTAGACGGGTATGCTTCGAACATAGGGAGTTGTGTGAAACTAGAAGATTCTAGCTTTTATAGCTTCAAGAGTCATGATTGTCATGTGTTTATGCAACGATTGCTTCCTATTGCTTTACGAGGGATGATACCAACTTCGATATGGGATGCAATAACGGAGTTGTGCACATTCTTCCGTGTGATATGTTCAAGGGTGTTACACATAGATGACTTGGTTCCATTGCAAACAAGTATTGTTCAAACAATTTGCAAGTTGGAAAAGGTCATTCCGCCCGGATTCTTTGATTCAATGGAATACCTCGTGATACATTTGACAYGTGAAGCTATAAATGGTGGTCCGGTCCAATATAGGTGGATGTATYTSTATGAGAGGTGAGTTCCTAATTYTATTGAAATCTARTACRATATATTCATATAAAACACTCTTCTTGTCCCTAACAYGTATTTCATCTCTTTAGGAAGTTTGGGTCGTTAAAGAGAACGGTTCAAAACAAAGCAAGGGTTGATGGCTCTATCATTGAGTCGTACCTTGTAAATGAACTTTCTACCTATTGCTCCCTCYATTTTGATCCAACAATAGAAACAAGACATAATCGTAAGTCAATGAACTTTACCCCGAATATCCCTAGTTGTTCGAAGACCGATGATCGATTAAGCATATTCAAGGTTCCATCTCGTCCACTATCCGCAAATGGTGGAAAACAAATAATCTTAAATGAACATGACCTGGAGACTATCCATAGATATGTCTTGTTCAACTGTGTAGAAGTTCAACCTTTCCAATCCACCTTTGATGAAAAGATTCAACAAACTGAACCGAATATTGATGATGTTGAACTTGATAGAATTCGGGAGGAGAGGTTTGCTGACTGGTTCTCGCACCACGTGAGTATATATATATACTGGTCAGTGGTATTAATATACAGGATGTAATGACGTACGTTATGTGTTTCTTATGTGTGGCCTTCTTTTATAGGTCATGTTCGAGTTAAACGACTCAAATGAATAATTAAAATCCCTAGCACGAAGACCAAGTCGTTATGCCACTATGCATCAGGGATACTTTGTGAATGGTTACAAGTTCCATACGATGACCCATGGATCCGGTCGAGTTACCCATAATAGTGGTATATGTGTAAGGGGGGCCTGCTATGACGAGTGTGAGTCTGACTTCTATGTAATGTTAGATGAAGTTATAGAGGTGGAGTATTATGGCTCAATGCAACAGGTGGTTTTCATGTTCAAATGCACTTGGTTTGATACTGCCTCGGGGGTTAGAGTTGACCCTAAACACAATTTGGTAGATATCAAATATAAGTCTAGACTTGGATCCGACGACCCGTTCGTTCTAGCATCACAGGCAGAACAAGTCTATTATATTTCATATTCTTCGATGACAAAGGATTTGAAAGATTGGTGGGCAGTTGTCAAGACAAAGGCTCGTGGCATATATGAAGTGTCCGACATGATTAACGATGTTGAAAACAATGATCATGTGGATGAAGAATAATTCTTTCAAGTCAACGAAAGGGTAACTCATATAACGTTCTCATTGGAAAACGAGCTCGATGATGTTCGTCTTTCCACAGGGGAGGTAAACATACTCCCTAATATAAATGAAGATGAAGGTGGCGACGAATCGAACGAAGATAGCGAAGATGAACCAGAATTTGAAGACATAGATGATGATTCAAATGATGAAGATGAACCGATGTTATCTGATCATTCTTCTGATGAGTAGCTTGTCTTCTGTATTCTTATTTCACAGTTGTACATATATAATCGCGATTTGTCATAATCTTTTTTCATGATATAATCTAATGTTTGTTTTTTCAGGAGATGTCACTCCGAGAGTGTGGTAGAGGCCGTCATGGGAGTCGCGGCAGCCCCATGTCTGGTAGGGGTAGCAACTCTACCCGCGCCGATGACATTGTAGAGTTTTTGGACACCGCTTTTTGCGGTTTAGATGAGCAAGAGGTGGCCATGGAGCCCCCCCCAGCTTCAACTGGTTCGGGGTCGGGGAGAGGCCCCAACATAGAGATGCAGACACCGAGTCATCCGAGCCACCGAAGACATCTGTCTTTGTTAGGCCATGGGGTAAATAGATGTGGTATAAGACTTTGTATTACATAATAAAATAATATGAATGTGTTTGTGTTGTAAATATTTTCTTAATTGTATAGGTCTAAAGATGCCCATGTTATCCGAGAGATGGCGACTATCTTCAGGTCTTCCTTTGCTGGTCTGTGGCATAGATGGAAGGAAGTACCTCAGGAAGCACGTGATTTGATGTTCAAGCGCTTTAGGGTTGGTGTACCATTTTAATGTAATTATACATATAAGGTTATTGTTTTTACATTTCTACCAACATTGTGTATATAGGCCAAGTTCCAGTGGGAACCTGAGCTGGATGACACGATTCATGATTTATGGACCAAAGCCATCCATAACAGGTACTCTGATTGGATGAGCTCTGCACGTGACTGGGCCGTGGCACAGGCCTATCCTGGTGATCAGCAATGGGATGGTGAGAACTTCTCATGGATTAGATTATACCATCCCGTATGGATACCAGACAGGTTTTGGCTGTAGATGATTGACACGGTATGTATCTCTATTGTGAGCTTTTCGAACTGTCATGTGTACCGCCTTTCACCTTATATATGTGCTATGTTTTTAACAAGTATGGGATACCGAGGCTTGGAAAAGGATATCCAAGATCAATAGGGCCAATCGGAACACCCAGTTTGAGGGGGTGTCGTTCAGACACACTGAGGGATCGATTAGTACTGCACAACATCGAGACATGATGGTGAGTATATAATCTTTTTTGAAAATATAATTCATTCTTTATGTTAGTAACAACTTAACCTAATTGTCTAATGTAGACACAAGTAATGGTTCGTGAGCCGACTGCTACTGAGGTGTTTGAGCGCACTCACTGCACGAATCAAAAGTTCGATCAAGGTTCGTCCGACCCGCCTACCGATCCTCCTCAGTTCAGTTACCCGAAAGCTACTAGGTATCATGTAAGTTTGCTAAAACCATTACTTTGGTTAATAGATACGTTTGGTAGGTTTAAGATAATATATTTCAATAAACATAGTGATGCTATTAGTTTGGGCTGCCATTGTTGGCAGACGTTAAGCTAAGTAAGTAGGTTGAGAATGTGACTTCGAACATTGGTATTATTAGAATGCTTAGTTGTTAAAAACATGCATTGGTTATGTTTGATTTATAGTCGTTATGCTGCTGAAATATCTACATACATAACCTCACCCGTTTTGTTTTGGTGAACCATAGGAGCGATTTCAATCGCTTAGGGGTGAGTCACAATCTAGTACCGACAGCCCTTTCCCTGATGAGGCATCTCTTTGGGAGCAAAGTGTCGGAGGACGGAGGAAAGGCCGAATATTTGGTTTCAGGACCACCCAGGATCCCTCTAATGCTATGACGGGTAGATTAGCAGTAGCGGGTCATCATACGAGTCAAGAGCGGAGGTACGTTGGTTATATTGTTATAAACTTTCTCGTTACTAAAATTGCGAACAAATTACTGATTTTGTCGAATATTGAATATTTACAGGTAACGGAGTTGAGAGAGAAGTTGGCAAGGGTAGAAGAGAAACTGGAGACCGAACTGAAGAATATGGCAGATTTGGAGGCCAGACAAGCTGCCTCGGCAGCTGAACAGGCTAGACAAGCTGCTGCATTAGCCCAACATGCCGCATTATCGGAGCATTTTGCTGCGTTTATGTGGCAGTCAGGATACGTTTTCCCACCTCCTCCATCTCCCGATAGTTAGATTGTATGTATTCGAAGATTAAATTGTATGAATTGAATATTTTAAATTGTATGCATCCATATTTTAAATCGTATGAATTGGTTAGTTAAAGTTTGTTCAGTTTTGGTTTGTTATATTATTATTTCCAGGTTTTTTAATAAATAAATACAGGAATTATGCAATTTCAAAAAATTTATTTTTTAAATATATATCAAATTAGCAACGGATTAGCGAGGGAAAATCCGTCGTTGAAAGTCCTTGAAAATTCCCTCGCAAATCCGTCGCTAAAAGTTCCGTCGTAAATCCGTCGCTGAAAGATCCTTCGCAGATCCGTCGCTGAAAAATCCGTCGCAGATCCGTCGCTAAATATTTCCCTCGCTGAACCGTCGCTGAAAGTTCCGTCGTAGATCCATCGCTGATCCGTCGCTAATAGCATTATCTACGACTATTTTGACCGATGGAGTATCAGCGATGGATTGCCCTTTCAGCGACGGATTTGCAAGGGATTTTTCCCTCGCTGATACTCTGTATTTTTGTAGTGATAAGCTCAAGCTATGACATATATAAATCGAGTCCAAGAAAGGATCATCTAATCTAACTAAGTTCATATAAACATTAAATTAAAATAATTGTCAAATATAATAAAATGTGTTAGAAGTAATTTCAAGTTCAAATGGGATTATTAAAGAAAACAATTAATTAAGAATGATTGAATCCCAAATAAAGATGAGATATCTTTGTCTTACTTTGGCAATATGTATGCCTCAAGGTACATTTGGAGTGGGTTCCAAGTTTCTACGACTTAACCCTCAATGAGATTAACCCTTCAACAACCTTTAATTTTACCACTACAAATATCTTACCATGCACACACTACTACACTTTTCTCTCACCCCAAGTAACATACAAAACCCTAGCTACCTGTATTAACATTAAATATTACTGAATAAATGATAAATAAAACAAAATGTAAAACTTCTCTCTCTCACACACACATATATATATATATATATATGTATATAAAGTCTTATAGAACAACATAAATGCCTCAAATTACAAATTAATATATGAAATTTACTTATATATATATATATATATATATATAAAGTCTTATAAAACAACATAAATGTGTCAAATTACAAATTAATATAGAAAATTTACTTATATATAGAGAGAGAGAGGATCATCCTTTGAAAATCAAAATCGAGAACCGTCAAATAGACTAAAATAATGAAATGGTTAAAACATTATAATTGGGGTATGTATAATTGCGCAAAAGGTTTAAATCATATATAAACAGATAAAGGTTCAAATATGTGTAATTGAGCTCCAAAAAATTTGGAAGCCCTGTTTCATATCTCGAATTAGTACGCATTCAGACATGATCAGTTACCTCTTTTCCTTCAATATATATGGTCCATGATTATATTAGAATTAAATTTTTTATTGAGAAGGTTATTTGCTTGAAAACGAAATTGATTCTTTTTATTAAGTTTGTAAAATCTTATATAAGGTTGATGAGTTGTTTTTTTTTTGGTTAAGTTTGTGCAATTTGATAGAAGGTTGATGCAAACGTACAAATAAATAGTTCAAATTTGATTTCCTCTGGTCGAAGTATATATTTTCGACATCAATATTAACAAGAAATATATTTATATAAGAAAAATAATTAGTAATTACATTTGATTTTTGTAAAGATGAATCTAAAATGTTGGGAATTTTCTGAAGTATCTTGAAATTTGTATTTATTAGTTGTAATTAAATGATTCAAGTAATATATTTTTTTAGCCTAATTAATAAAATATAATATGTTTTATGTTTTAATAACTATTCAGGCATTTTAATATTTATTGGGTTGTTTGAATTAATATTAACTCCTATAAATCTTCATCCATCATTTCAAATGACTTCCATTAAATTTTGTGTTGAAGAATATATATATATATATATATATATGTATATATATATAGGGGAAGATCAAATGTTAACCAACAATTTTGTGTTAACTTTGAAAACCATGACAATCAATCAAATTTCATTCTTCTTGTAGGTTTATGTCATGTTCACATTTTAATTATAAGTGTATTTCAGTAAATTGATTTGATATGTAACTCCCAAACAATTAATGGGAGTTACAAATCATCAAATCCCAAAAAAATGCATTTATAATATTAATATTTTTATTTTTTTTTAATCTTGATCTTGCATGTTCATTGTTTTATCAGTTTTTAACTTGCATAAAAAATAAGGTAGTAAAAAATTTCGGTATCGATCAAGCTAATATGGATAAACGCTATAGAAAATAAATCGACAACAGTGAGAATATTAAAATGGTTTATGATGACAATTGGAGTTCGAGGTCGGAGAATTGAAGAAATTAACCAAAGCGAATGTCATGGTAATAGATTTTTATTTTTTGTTAGATTCGTTTTAATCGAAATTATGTTCAGATGTGTTGTGTTTTTTATAATTCATCTTGTATTGATAGCTTTTTTCTTTAATTATTAAAATACGTACCTAATTCACATGTTCAAATGGAAGTACATGCACGACCTATTTTCATATTGTCATATTACCGATTTTTATGAATCATGAACCATTGTGTTCATGTTACTTCTATCATATGAACACAAGTTTTAAGCTTGATACCAAATCTTTATATTTGTATAAGTGTTTACACCCGGTGTTCATAGCGTTGGGATTATGTGTTCATATATTTTATATGATATGAACAAGGAGTGAACATGATATGAACAAGGGGTGAACAACCATATAAGATCCGAAACATATATGAACAAGGGTGAACCTTAAATGGTGTGGATGCAATGCATGTATAAAACTCCAATTGACAAAAGATCGCTCCTGAATGTGTTTATAATAAATGAACTATTGTTCACAAGCTGTTCATATCGTGTTCATACCTGTTTTTATTTATTTATTTCCTTTCATATAGCACTTATTCTTATTATGTTCATATTGTGTTCATAAATGCTATGCAGTCCAAGTTCATATATATGTCAAATTTTTGTTTATATTTGACACAATGGTTCATATATATATATATATATATATATATAGTTATGTTCATATGGTTCTTACATTAACAAAAATAAATTAACAAAAATCATAGAATTTTTGATTTTGTAACTCTCAATTAATTAATGATATGGGAGTTACATAATTTTTTTTACCTAAATACCCTTTTCAACTTTGTTCACTTATCTTTATGAAATTCTAAATTTAAAAAAATAAGTTTTTATCATGATTAATCACAACTGTTTATTGAAAGATTGAATGACCAATATCGGTTAACAAAATTAACACAAAAACTTTTGTTAACATTTGAACATGACCCTATATATATATATATATATATATATATATATATAGAGAGAGAGAGAGAGAGAGAGAGAGAGAGAGGAACGATCAAATGAAAACCACCATCATTTGTAAAACCCGTACAAACCACCCTCATACGTCGATTTCATTGTTTAATCTTACGAAATTTTTTCATGAAATTGTTTAATCTTATGAAATTTTTTCATATAATATTTTTTTGATGAATTTGTTTTATATATGGTTATGAAATTTTAATGAAATTGTTTCATGTGTTTCTCTAAAATTAAAATAATGAAGATGATAATATCCATGATTAACACCCTCCACAATAAAAATGGTTAATCAACCTCTCATAATTACAAAAAAATGAACAAAATGAAAAATTATGATTGGTTGAATGAAATTTTCACGGTTTTTACAAATTGAGTAGTTTTTATTTGAACGCTCCCCATATATATATATATATATATATATATATATGTTATTTTAATAGTAGAATATGTAAAATATTTATCCAAAAAATGCAAAATTTTAAAGATGATTTAAGTATTAATTTTTATGTCGAGTCTCTTTAAAAATACGTATGAATTTAATAGTTTTGGAAATTGTTTTTTTAATTAGAATTTCATCATTGTATTTTTAAAATCAAAACATATAAAAGGTCATTAGACCCTGTTTGGTAACTCTTACGTTTTCCGTCATCTATTTTGTTTGCGACGTAAACAGAAACTAGAAAATGATTTACCTATCTAGCGATTCCAAAAATCAGTTTTTACTTCTTGTTGTTTATAATATACTTGACGGGTTTTTGACATTGACAACAAATTAATATACAGTAATAATGATGTGAAATGATAAATAAAAGAAAACAACACTTCACCAAAGTACTAAACACCCTCAAACTCCCCTTTATAAATTGACAAATCCATCTTTAAACCTACCCACCCATTTACCCTTCTCTTTTCTTCAAATTCCCTTTAATATTAATTATAAGAATGTCGAAAGAAAATGTGAAGAAATATGTAGAGAAGAAGCAAAAGCCTTCATCAACTCATAGTCTCTTATCTAAACGTCTAAAAAAAGTTTACCCTTTTGAGCTAAAGAAAACGACCTCTCTACTCTCCCTCTCCTCGCCTTCTTCAACCCTTTTGCGTAATACGAGTGAATCCTTCACCATTTCATCTTCTACAGTGGATCAGGCCATTTCGTCAGCACTTGGTCTCATTTCCCCAGACACTCCACCAACGGCTAAAACTAGCATGCCAGTTTTAGTCGCGGTTCCAGTTCCGATTCCAGTTCTGCAACCGAATTTGGTTTCAGATGCTTCTAATGAAAGTGTGAAAAGATGCAACTGGATTTCTAAAGCTAGTGGTAAGTTTGTAATTTACAGTATTATATATATTATATATTTAAAAATGTAATTTGCATGCATTGACAAGATAAAAAAGCTTTTGACGAAAATTATGTCGCTCAAAGTGAAATGTACGTCGCCAAATTTTTGTCGGAAAAGTGAACTGTGTTGCTAATTTATTTGCGACGTATGTTTATTAGAATGTAAAAGATCAATTGTGTGACCGAGAGTTGGTCACTAAATGCAAACCCTTTGCTTTTTTCATTTAACATTTCCTTTTGTAGATGTTATTTATATAACAGTTAAATCTCTCTTGACAGAAAAACTTTATGTTCAATTCCATGACGAGTGCTGGGGAGTTCCGGTGTATGATGACAAGTAACTAACCCCTTGCTTTTCTATCTTAATGTCTACTACAACAAAATTATCTTTATAGGGTGCCTAAATTTTCTAAGCGTCATAATATAATACTTTATATAACTTAAATTTTACTATAAAACATCATATCTAAAAGCGTTACAATATGTTTGTAGGATGTTTTTAGCATTTCACCAAGTTTTTTTGGATGCTTTTAAAATAAATGGTCATATTAGCTATTTTATAAGACAATTTCAATAAGTGTCATATAAACCCATCTTTAGAGAAGATTTGTGTTTATAGGACACTTTTTCAAATAGTTCGTATAAAATAGTTACTATGACACTTTGGATTAAAAGCGTCCTAAAAACTTTTTAAAACGTCTAAAAATGTCTTACAAAACCTATTGTCACTACTAAATGGAAGATTTTTACCTATGGATGTTTCCTTGGAAAATCAATCGTTAAAGGGTGATTTGTCACAAAAGTTGGTGGGTTAATTGTTAGTGGCTAATTCAATTCAAAGCAGTGACAGATTACACAAGTATTCTTTGGTGATCCATTCGTATTTTCTTGAAAAACATCGATTCTATTCTTTGGGTGATCCATGGGTAATCACCGAAAATTTTTCTGGGTGATTTTTGTGGGTAAAAATAATTTGTTTTGTAGTGTGTAATGCTTTTAGATAGGACGATTTTGGTTTGCTCATATAATTTTAAGTCCTATAAAATACTCTATTAGAAATCTTCTACATTTTAAACATCCTGTAAAATCAATTTTGTTATACTATTTACTTAAAAAGATATCCTAAAAATATTTATCCCGGCTATCTATTAATCAATTATGTGCTAACAAATCAAAAGTTTATCCAAAAGAGAGAATAAAACAAATTAAATAAAGTTAATATCAATAAATTGTTGACATGTGGCAAATGATTCTTTGACATTTATCAAATAAAAATGAATTAAAATAGTCATTTTTACATCATGGTTTTATCTTTTAGCCAATTTTCTTACAATATTTTAAAAAAGTGTCATTAGTTTTGCAAATGACAGGTCCAAAATTTACAAAAAAGTCAATATAAAAAAAGAAGTTTATGAACCAGGTCTGCAAGTGAAGGGACCATAGTCTCAACACCTCCGCAAATGACGGAAGTGTCACTTGCGGACTCTTGTCTATTTTACAGATTTGATCGCACTTGCGGACTTGGTTTAAAAACTTACTGTTTTTTTACACTTTGACCCTTCCACGAGTATTGATATTCTGATAATTTTAAGAGAAAAATGACTAAGAGGTGAAAGGACAAGCCGAAAATGTCTAGTTTAATTAATTTCCCTATATCAGAAGGGACAAATATAGAAACTAATCTTTTTTATCCCTAGGAACTAAGGGCTTAATAGTTTATCGGGTACTTTGAAGCTATCATTTAACGTACTTAACTTGAAACTTGTAAAAATTAACAGCCAATTGTTCGAGTTGCTTTCGTTGTCGGGGATGCTAATGGATTACAATTGGACCGAAATTCTAAGACGAAAGGAACTTTTTTGGTAAAACCGTAATTAATTGTTGGTTCTTGATTTTATCGAATGAACGATTCGGATTTTTTTTATGTATTTATGGTTAATCTTTGTATAGGGAAGCTTTTGGTGGATTTGAACCAAAATTTGTTGCTAAAATGGGAGAGAAGGAGATTATAGATATAGCCACAAACAAAGACATAACGTTGGCTGAAAGTCGAGTTAGATCCATTGTTGAAAATGCCAAATGCATCTTGAAGGTAAATTTATGTTTACAACACTTGATTTTTCTTAACAATAATGTGTTTCTAAATCAATTTATGTACCATTTGTTTAATCCTATAGGATTTTCAAGTTAACATTCAGACAGAACATCAGTGGTCCTGAATGGATTCATGACTGCTGATTCATTGAAGAGCAAATTAAAGACCCTACCGGTTAAGCTATCTGAATTTGTTATTCAATGATTTTTAATAGCATATGGTTTTGAATTCTTTATAATTATTTATGAGTTAAGATTCAAGAATATAAAATAAAATATACAAGTTGTATGGGTTAAATAACGGGTTACATGGGTTCAGATCAACGTAAGTATATATTTAGGGTTGGTCAAAACACACATCGGGTGCGTCAAACACTTCCTTTTCATAAATTTAAAACATACGTTTACGAATGTATTGAAAATCTAACTGTATATATCGTTGATTTTTCATATTCTTAGTTATTTTTAATAAAATACACTTTTGAATTTTTCGGATTCTGTTCAAAACACAATATTTTCTTTGAAATAAATACAAGTGTATTAGTAAGGGAAATGTACAAAAAAACACAACATATTTTGATTAAGTCTTCAAACTCCTTAAATTTACTAAAATTGAGAAGATAAATTTTTGAACTTGTTACAACGGAGAAAAGCCACCGAACTTTTATATTTTGAGTTATCAAGTCCCTAAACATTTTATTGAAGGAATAAATCCTTATACTTATAAGTTTAAACATGGATATACCATTTATTGATCAATTGATATATCAGTATAGCTCGGGAATAAAGTACAATAAATCAAGAAAATAAAAGGATATATTTCAGATTCAAATGACAATCATAAAAGAAACCAGTGGCTGTTTATTTTTCAAATCACAGTCACAATCATAATCACATAATTATAAAAGTACATGTAATTGTCATTTGGATTTGAAAAATAATTGTTTATAAAAATGGTGTATTTCTTTCATTTTATTGGTTTGTTGTACTTTGCTAATGATTTGTTGATATATGAAAAAACAGTATACTTTTTGGTTTTATAAATGTAATGATTTAAAAGTAATGACGAACTTAGGCTTTCCAGTTATTTCGACGATTTATAATTATGTTGTGTTTCATTATTTTTAAATATTAAAACTTAAATATGAGTTTCACTATGCTATTATAAAGTCTCTCAATTATCTATCTAGACGAAGTCCAATGATACCACAAAACGAATAACTACGATGGCACCATTAAAAGTCGTAAAACACCACTCTCTTATAAGTGGATCCGCCCTTGAAACAAATCTTGTTCATCTAATCTCATGTCAATTATGATCGATCGTCCATATATATGATCTCATTTTCTTCGATACATATAAACAGGGGTAGATTGAAGGCATGGGTAGGGGACAAAGGCCTCTACGAATCCATGATTTGTACGTTTATTTTCTTATATCTAAAGTTACAAGGGTGGTGTCTGATTGGTTTGAGCTTGACTCCAAAGGTCAAAAGTACCAGGATGTCCTAGGTTCAAATCCAAGGAGAAATAAAAATCCCCTTGTGGCCATGGAGATTCAAATGCGGTGACTCCGGGCTATCTGCAAAGCAGGTGGTCGCCCTGGGATTAGTCGGCTCGCATAGCAGATTGGATATCCAGGTTAATAAAAAAAAATGGGATATCCAGGTTAATAAAAAAAAAATGGACTCCTTACACCCAAGTGGTTTGCATATTATTGGTGTTTTCATCTGTGAGCTCAACTCCTTTTAGTGGTTAACCGTTAAGTATGAAGAACGAACCATAATATGACAGAGACAAAAAACAATGAATTGTAAACCATATGGACGGAAAAAGCAACGCATGAGTTAAGCAATTTTTCTAACGGAAAACACCACAGTGGCAATTTACTCGTATATTATTGTTTGACAGATTGCAAAACAACATGGATCATTCAGTGGATACATGTGGGGATGCATGAACTATAAACCAACCATAAATAGATACAAACACCCAAGAAATGTGCCAATGAGGACACCAAAAGCAGAAGCCATCAGCAAGGACTTACTGAAGCATGGATTCCGATTGGTGGGTCCAGTTATCGTTTATTCCTTCATGCAGGCTGCTGGAATGAGCATTGACCATCTTGTTGACTGCTTTAGGTTTGATGAATGTGTTAGCCTTGCAGAAAGGCCATGGAGGCATGTCTAATTATCATTAACTAATCTAATTAATAATCATGATTAACTTTATTTTTATCACAAAAGATCAATGGGTTTGTGATTTGTATTTGTGTATGTTTAATTAATTATGGGGTTATTTGTGTAATAACTTTTGGTAATTGATGTAACGTTATTTAATTATGACATGTCTCTTCTACGTTTATCTTAAATTGCAATGCTGTTTGGTATGATCATGATGGTAATTCCAATCACATTTGTACTTCATTATGATGGTCGTTTTCGAATCCATTGAACAAGTTCGAGTAAAATAAAACAACTATAAAAATAATTTGGATCCTTCGATCTAACTTCTGTAAGAAAATAAGTATATATTAAACATATAGATAAAACCTATTTTCACTACAAGAAAATGCACCTACAACAACGAATTGTACAACGACGACATATCGTCTTTATAGATAAGTTTCTTTTAAAAGCAGGAAAGCCCAACGACGACCCATCGCTACAAAGTTTGTAGGGTGTAAATACCATAGAGATACAAGAAGTTTTGACTTTTAATTAGGTTATAAAACATTATAAAACAAAATTCCAATAAAACTTGTAAGGAGATACAGTAATTTTAAGCATATTAAACTCGACCTGAAATATCTCATATGTGTAAATTATAAACACAAAATGTGCAATACTACATGATTATGCAAAACCCAGAGCAAAAGTTGTACAACAACCGGTTTTTTCCAAAAGTTCTCATTTAGTAAAAAAAAACGACATGGAATGAATGTTTCAACAAAACTTTGCACATAACAGTATAAACCAAACTGGTTCCTTGCAATTTAGAACTCAACCAAAATCTCACATGCACCAAATAATTTCTCAAAACTTGTAACAAAATATTTGTATGTCTCTTGGGTAATAAATGAAACAATTCCCGTGGGTTTCAATATCGAAACTAGTATAGAGTAGTATGAAGAGAACTGTCAATAAAACTTACATACAAATCTTATGCAACTAAAACACGTAAATAATTTTCAAAGTATGGTTACACTCTCGTGTGTGTGCCAAAACATTCCCCAAAATTATTAACCTGACAGACAGGTACAAAGCTTTGTTAAACATGGAATAATTCGTGCAATTTATTTCAAAAGTAAATATTGTGCATAACTTTACAAACTTTTTCCCAAATTAATGATGCTTCAACAAGGCTATGGTTCAAACTTAACCAATAAAATTGATCCACAATGGTAGGCTTAATGTAATCACCATACTTAACTGTCACATAATGTGACATAACTATAAAACATCAACATATTACTGCTCTATAACCGAAGAAAGCACTCACTACCGTCATCGATCATCACAACAAAGCGATTCAGGCACACAGATGTAATTGTAAATTCATCGTAGAACTAGCCAAGTGCAACTATAAATGTCTCATACATGAGGATCCTTGCTACCATCGTCGTCATTCTTAATGCTAGTGTCTCTAATGACCTCAAAATATCATATCTTAAAGTGTCTAATCACACATTCTCACTTGCAGTCACTTATAAAAACTCTAGTTTGAGTCTATACATCCTAAATCAATGCTTAAATCTCTCAAACTTATGCTCTGATACCAACTTGTAACACCCTCAAATCTGGGAAGAGCGACAAATTTAAAATTTCTGATTATACATCAAACATAGGATAAATCCCTTACTTTAAACAAATACTTGAATTAACTCGAATAGAGAATCTACATTTAACATCTATAAGAGACAAACCAAGCCTTGCATCAAGACTAAGTCAAATCGGGTGTTACTAAAACTCAATAACAATCACTATCTCCAAATGTGGATGAGGTCATCGATTATCTAGATCTTTTTCATGCATCTAACTAGCACTAAACTCTTCACACTGTCTCTAGTACCAACCCCAACAAAGAACTTATGCACATGCCAACAAAAAAAGGATTAGGCAAAACGCCTAGTGAGTTCAAGCAGTTTCTCATAATTATAAAAAGGTAAAATTGAGAGACTGTTGATTCAAATCATAATTTCGCAAATGAAATGTATTACAAATAAAAGCGACATCTTTTCAAAACCCATCATTTTCCTGATGAAAACTCATTAATCAAAACACTCATTTATATGCAACCAAAACCCAATACTCACACGACCAAGAATAAAGCTATAAAACATTAACACGGAAAACATAGTTTTAAACAAGTCTTTTTGTATAATTAAATCATCTTTACCCTTAGAAGGGTGTCAGCATCATAAGATGACAGGAGAGACCCGATTTATCATTTATTGTGACGGAACACATAAGTAAGTTGCAAGCCAATGTTATATGAGCATCACTTGTAGTTAAGTAACCATTGACATCAACTTTTCTAGGCCTTCAGTCAAATGATTAACTAAAAACCCATCATTTGTTGAGACAAACCATTTTTCAAATGAATTCATACTCTTGTATTTCCATAATACCTCATAACACAATAATATGCATTTCCAAACGACTTATAAAATCAAATACACCAAAATACATTTATATCTAATAATTTCCATTGTTGCATCTAAATAACACATTCATGAGATTTATTAATTAAAATGTCCAAAAACCTAAATATAGGCATTTACAAGATTTATTAACTCTAATTTACCAAATATACAAACTTTGTCAAATACTTAAGACATTTGATAAGTATCAAATAGAATATTTCAATAAACACATTTTGGCATGTACATAGTTTTCACAAAACAACTTGAATTCACCTTGCTATATTTTGGCTAAATCTAGGTTTTAGCCCAATCTTGAGCTTTCTTTGGTGAAAGCTTCAGATCCATAAACAACCATCTTAAAATCCTTTATTTATGTCACTAACAAACCTAAAATACAACAGGAGCAACCCAAAATCAGATCATAGCCAAAACCCTAAATATAGCATAACACATCAAAATCTTACCTCTTTGAGAACATGAAGGTCTCAACCAAGAAGGTCTCAACCAAAATACCTTGAAATCCTTAGGCTAGATCTTCAAGAATACTCTCCAAGGCTTACCAAAATCGTCCAAAGAAGGGAGAGATGAGAGGGAAAAAAAGGGAAGAAGATGATAAAAGTGAAGGGGTGTAGGTTGGTGGCTCAATATTCTTTAATCAGCCTACGCGAGCGACTTTCATGTGGCCTAACCCGCATCCAACTCGCTTTCCTTACTGTTTTGATCCTCAACAAGGCGTTCAGTAGCCAGCCACTCCAGTGGCTACTACGACCACCCTACGGCCTCACTAGCTCCAAACTCGCCCAACGCCTACATGCATTATTCCAAAAGTGAATTTTGTAGTGTAACCCCCTTAATTTGACAAGATGGTCAGCAAAGGAACTAAATTAGTGATTTTCAATTTAACACTAGGATTTTAGTTTAATTTTCAGAACTTAATAAGTAGAGAAAAAATATGGAAGAATTTATGAGTGTTACATGTTTTGTTAGGAAGTGCCTATAGAACATCGTTTCATGAAAATGTATTGCCCAAGACTTGGGGGATCCTTGTTGATTTCAAGAAAAGCAAGTCATCATGGATAACTTTTTTCTTGTTTAAGGTTTTAGGAGCATGAATTTTTGTAAGAATGTATCTATGTTAAATGGAACTTTCTTTTTTCAATTGGAAATTCTTCAATTTGAAATTCTTTTGATTCAATATGTAGAGTAGGATGTATGTAAATCTGATGAGCCATTTTTTTTTGCATTCCGGAAGTTTTACTTTATTTTTTGTAAGTTTTCATTTGCTATTAAAGGAAATTTAGCAGGGTTGAGGGGATTGGATTTGACCTCAAGGAACCTGTACGCAGACTACATGGTTGAGAGTTTGAGGAAGTAGACGAAAGGTGAAGATGGTACCATACAAACTTTTAGGAATAAATAGTTTACATATATATATATATATATATATATATATATATATATATATTTTAAATACAATTTATTTGATTTAGTGTATTCACGGTGTAAGGGAAAAAGTTCTTAGCAATTTGAAATTCAATATGGTTTTTGGTCTTTATCGGTTCATTTGATCGTATACATATTATTTTGTTTGATGAAGATGAATCTTTAGAATTTATCAATTCAGAACAATAAACGTGTTGCCCTGTGTCACAGCAGGTGTATCATTAATTTTTTTTTTAGCCTGCAGCAATGCATGTGATCATAGTAGGTATATAATTAATTTTTACTATTTTTGACCTATAGCCACGACAAGTCGTCGCAGTAGGTAAGAAATAAACAGAACAATAAACGTGTTGCCTTGTCGTCACAACAGGTATATCATTATTTTTTTTTATTTTTAGCCTGCAGCAATGCATGTGATCATAGTATAGGTATATAATTAATTTTTACTATTTTTGACCTATAGCCACGACAAGTCGTCGCAGTAGGTAAAAAATTAGAAATTTTTTTATTTCTTACCTACTACGATGACTTGTGGACATTATAAAGAGCTATAGCTATGAGCCAATAGTGATGGGGTCTATAACAACGATCGTCGTTGCAATAGAACTATAGCGACGAAAATTTGATCATTAGCGACAAGATTTCTTGCATTGTTAGATCATTAGCGACAAGATTTCTTGCATTGTCTAAGGATAATATATATTTATGCGTACTTTATTCATTTTTGTATAGGTAGTCGTTACCTTTCTAGATTGGCAATGAATTTTTGTGTCTTTTGAGTTGTTAAAGAGCCCTTTTTGATAGTTTGTTAGAATCCACATCGAGTAGTCAAATACCCTTTGAAATTGCCTCAGCAAAAAAGGTGTAAAGTTCCAATAACAAGGTCTCAGTGTTCATCTTACCATGTCCTAAGACACCATGATTTATCTCCCTTATTATGGTCATTGGACCGACAAGGTGGGTACACTGGAAAAGATAGTGGAAACCCTTATTCCAGAACATGAAGCAGTCCAAGTGGAGTTAATTTTGATACAACTTGGCTTCTAGTTCTTGGTTTGGGTCTGATTGATGATAAGATTTGGATCATAAAGAAAACACTTGTCTCGAGTAATATTTTCTCCATATATTTCATCCTTGGGTATACACAAAATTTACTTTCGGATAATCCAAATTCACAGTCTGAAGATTTTGTTGTGTTTTCGCATGTTAAAATAGATATTATATCCCCATTTTATATGGGCGGCTAATTGCCAGTTTAGGCGAGTAGCTGGTTTTCTAAGATAAAACATATATCAAATATGATACCGATGGATAAGGTCAAAATAGTTGATGCATAAAAGTTTAGAAAGTAACTGGTCTTCTATGGCTTAGTCATGCCTTTTGAAGTGAAGACTTTGCCTTCTAAACCAAACTTAGTATTTCAGAAAGCTTGTTGCTTTATGAAATAGACTTTCCCTTCTTAACCAAGGTAACTTTTTAATGCTTAAAAGGCCTTTCTTTACATTCCTTATGAATTTTTGAGACCATATTGTCTTTTGATCTTCATTTTGTGAAGAACACTTGGTGCATATCGTTTGTAAGGGCCTTTGCCTCATGATCCCCAAGGGACGTTGCCCCTAGATTTTGCAAGGGCCGCACCCTTAAACCCCTCCCCCCTTATGGAAATCTTAAGTTTAAGGTAGCTTATGAGAGTGTGCAATTTGCACCTCTTAACTCCAATTATAGTTTACCCAACAAACGCCATCAATTTCATGTAAATTACAACTACACCAATATGTTTTGTGTCACTAAAATCACCAACAGGGTTAAAGGTCGGTGTGTTCCTATTTGCTCTTTTTATGAGGTTTCCTAATTGAGATGTAAAGTTTAGCCTAATTTTCAAGGCTTTTGTCCCACTCAGTTTTGAGGTTCTTTAAACACTTGATGTTTATCTCATTGTTTGTGTTGTGAACCCTATTTCTTCTCAAGTCATTCAAATAATAATTAGATTTCTTATATATCATATAGAGACTCAGATTCTCAAGCCTTAAACCCTTCATAAGCTCCAATGCAAGAACTGAGTTTATTTTGCATAGCTTTTGATCCACCTTGCATTTGGGCTTCTACTTCATCCCACATGGCCTTGGCAGATTTCAGACTATTCATCCTGTTGCTCATTAGGCAAGGCCATAGTTAGTAGGGTCATGGCTCTTCTATCAATATTAGCCTTCTTCTTTTCCTCTGCATTATAGTCTTTCTTATCTTTCTCAATCCTTGATGTAAGGATTTCAGGAACATCTCTAGTTCTAGTCAAGAGATGAATGTTAATATAACTTTTTTAAGGTCCATTTGTAATAGATCTTATAATATTTTCATCAATATTATCCAAAAATTGAACGATTATGATTTCCAATGATGTATTTCTTTGAAGAATAGTGTTGGAGGCTCTGTTTCAGAACCAATACTCACATACTCTTTTGACATTGCTATAGATCTAAAACAATCGAACGACTGGATTGGTTTAGAATTTGAAGAAATTGATCACAGAGTAGATCGCAATATATTAGGAACCAATTTGTTCAGTATCAATCAATCTTTAAATTCAAAAGCTTCGAGAACTATGAATTTTGGAAAAACAAATCTTGAAATTTATCAAGAGACTCTTCCAATTTCACACCCGCTTGCTCTAATACCATTTGTAGGATGACAAACAGATCTAATTAAGTAATTTAATCAACAATAACAAATAAGAATCAAGAAATGAACATATATTGGGGCTCAGAAGTAATTTTTCATTGATTGTCAAAAGGTTACAAGGTTACATAGGGAGAATCTTAGAGAGAGAAGCTATTGATTACAACTAATTAACTGTTCTTTAAAGCTTACTTTAAAAGACTCTATAGAAAGTATCTATTTAGTAAAAAAGACACACTAAAGATACAAGATTGTGAAATACAAACAAATAAGCTCATGTTACGTGTTCTATTCGGCATCCAGGGGTAATCTCATAGTTCCTGCGGGGTAGAGATGATGGGGTCGGAATCGATCCCCTTTTGACTGTAAAAGAATATGTGGAGCTCAGCATGTTTGGAAGCCGTATGAGGTGAAAATCTCATGTACTACTCGGGTCAGAGCGTAAGCTAGTGATGCTTTCAGCTACTAGACTTTCGCCATCTAGGGTGCAACATTCTATTGCTTTGCCTAAGTGGTGTTTCCAGTGGCGGACGGGTGAGTAACGCGTAAGAAATCTAGTATCCTTATGCATGAATATAATCAATTTGGTCTCATTCCTTAGCCGGAAAGATATATGGCCATGACAGGCGTGTTTTACCCCTAGATATCCGATCAACTGTTGCGCTTCAAGAATCTTTGCCATTAACTATTAAGCTATTATTGTATTTGTCATGACCACCCCAACTCTGAATGTTTTTATCATCAAGGTCCTTTGTATAAGATCTGAAGATTTACATTTATGTACTAAAGTCTGAACTAACAATTTAAGCCTTCATCTTCATATTTCTAATCCTCCATCTTTAGATTTCCACACTTAGAAAAACCTTTGAACCAACATTTCAGACGAGACATTCAAATTTCCATCAATTTCCCTCGTAATCTAAAACAACAATGTAAAGTTAAAAAAATAAATGAGGATGCTATATCATTTCTTTTCCTCACATTATGCATCAATTTTGCTGAGACTCGAGCATTTCTAGTGTTCAACAATCCAAGTTAGAAAACAAGAATTGAAATCATATAAACTATAGTTAATCCAACAATGAAGAAAAACTTCCATCCATTCCTAGAATACTTCTCATAGTTAAACAAACATGGTGGGAGTTCAATATATATGCAGACCAAGTTTTGTTCAAAGCATATATATAAAAACGGATTCCAATAATGACCATGTTAATTTTAACTTAAAGAATACAACTCATGCATAGACCCATGATGCATGCCAAAATGGACATTAAGAACTCAATCAAGGAAAAGTTTAACAGATTTTCAATAGCAATTGTCAAACATGAACCTACGAGCATAAACTACGACAAGGGTTATAGTAAATCAACTAAGATTTGTGAGCCATTGATTAATAATAAAAGAACATAAACATAAAAGTTAAAAAACTATAACAAAGTCTAATAATACCAAATCAACCCTGAAACTATAATAAATATCTTACTCACCATATTATCTACCTTTAATAATAGAAAATAACCCTTGCTCTTGTGGCAACCAATAAAAGAAAATTCAATCAAGAATAACATAGTCTTTACTACTATGGCTGCACAAAGTAATCGAAGATAATTATCAAAATTCGAATGACGACATCCTCATGACTCAAGTGTCAAACCATGAACCATTTAACGAAAATTTGCAAAGAATCCTCTATGAATGTGCATTTGTTAAGACCTGCAATTAGCAGCATTGGTACTAACAGAGATGCCCAAGAGAGATTTGCAGAATTAGCTTAACAGAGACAGAGAGACTCAAATGAGAAGTACTTTAATGGTGAGGATAATTCTATTTCTATCTATCTTTCTTTCACTCTCTCTCTAAAAGATTTTTCTGAAGGGCTTTTGGAGTCATCCACTAAGTTTTGTAGTCTTCTATGGGTTGTTGTCTATGGTTTTTATTCTATCCTTTGACATATGTTTTTCTATTTGTTTTCTGGTTTTCTTTGTAATCTATCATGTTCCATTACATTTTCTTCGAATGTTTGTGTTCCTCAAATCACACCTTAATTTATTCTTACTTAGGGTCATTTCTCCAAATGCCTACCAAGTAAGCGCTTATCTATAAGGCGCAGCACTCTAACTTACTTTAAGGATTAGTATTGTAGTCTATCAAACAAGTATTGTATGCAACAATTTACCTTATAAGCACTTATCAAGTAAGAGTCGTCACTCTCACTTACCATTAGAATCTGCGTTCTTACATCGCTCTTACCAAATAAGATTCTCGACCTTTGCCATGTCTATCAAATAAGCGCTTACCAGATAAGCGCTTACCAGATAAGTGCTTACCAGATAAGCGTCTAGTAAAAGACCCCCTTACCACGGATCCGATTTTGGGTTGAATATTGGATCCTTTAGGAGTTCTTTAGGAGCAAAGGAAACCTTGTACTTAGAAGATTAGGTCTCCACCTTAGAGTTTCGGTTAGGGAAGCCTGAAGTCCTTGAAGTGGTAAGTTTTCTTGAATATTTGAGATATGTGTTTAGGGTTTTGTTGGATTTGAGGTTAGTTTTAATATTTGTAGTCTCTTGGTTTGATTTGTGGTCTTGAGGATTTTCTTAAAGATATTTGCTTGTGGATTGCAAATATTCACCGTTGGGAAGCTAGAGCTTGAATTTGGAAACTAGGTTTAAGTTAATTAAGTAAATGAGTTTCAAGTTGGTTTGTGAAAATTATGTACAAGTCAGAAAAGTCCATTTTGAAGTCTTAAACCGTTTTGCTTGACATTTCAGTTGTTTTGATTTGTTGATGAAATTGCATTTGTTGGTACATTTAAAAGGTTTCGTGTGCAATTTATTAATATAAATTAGGTCTTTGTAGGATTTGGTACTAGCGACACTTGTAAATAGTTGAGTGCTAGTTAGAGGCTCGAGAAGTGACACTTGGGGTTTGGTACCAACGTTCTGGAACGTCTTCCATGCTTTGGAGATTGCACTCTTATTGAGTTTTAGTGTCCCTGCCCTAGACCTAATGAAAGGTTGTGTAATTTATTATTGTAAATCCTTAATTTTCATTTTAGATAATTCTTGGGATGAAATGATTTTGAAAAATATTTTCGACGCAAAGAACTTTAGAGACAAAATCTCATGCATGAATAATGGAACTTTAGCGCATTTGAGTATTTAATGATGGGAGTTTCTAACAAATCTACATTTTTTACAACGAATTAATGAATAACATAGCGAAATACGCTCAATATTCCCGGCAATCTCCGATGGAGGCTGCAACATTTTCTAGAACAGTATCACAGTAATCAACAATATCATGCCAAATTACCGAAAAGCATGAATAAAGTTGTCGATGAACCGTCTGTGGAACATGAACTCTACATATTGGACATGTAGAATGGTTTTTAAGCCAAGAATCGATACAGCCTTCATGGAACTGGAGTCCGTGGTTGCAGTTTGGCAGTTTCTGGTGGTGGTCTGCTGGAGATACTTCACAAAGGCACACTACACAATCAAAAGTTTCAACTCCTCCATCGTCACCGCCACCCGTAACATTGTTGTCGTTGCCACCACCAAACACCATTTGGAGCATCCATGCAACCACCATCATCACACCCATGAACCTCACACCTGCCACGACCAGTGTCTTGTTGCCGACAATTGCGAGTCTAAATCGTGTAATCGGGATTAATTAAACCGCAAGAAATAAGATGAAATGAATATATAGGGTGGTGTGGATTTGGTTTTGCTACAAAATAAGGGTAATGAGTTGGGTCTTAATCATTTAATGAAGTAAATCTACTGCTTAATTTATTAAATGCATTTTTTTCAGTCAAAGTTTGACCATTGACAACGACCATGATACTCTTAATATAACCTTCAATGAACAAGTTCAATTATTATTCTCATCGTCAAATGTAATACTAAATGTAATTGAATTTTAACACCAATTTTTAACTCAAAATTCGGTATATTATTGTGATTTTTATCCTATATATGATTATGTTTATTTTCAGTTAGTTACACGAATTAAAAAAATGAAGGTTTAATAAGTTGTACTTATGCACAATTTACTTGTAATCATAAATTTTAAGTAATATGCATCAATAAACAATATTTCATGCATAAAAAATGATTTTTAAAAATTTTTGTCAAATATTTTATAATATAATATAGGTAACCATAAAACGAATGGTTAAATGTGTCAAAGAATTTACATGAGTTGAAGTCATATTGAACAACAATACAAAATTTATTTAAAAGTCCGAATTATCGCAATTATAGACGAAACCAAATCAAATCAGACAAACCCAATAAATTTTACTAGTAGATGGAATCTAAAGAAAGTAACATGCACCGATCTTTATCTCAAACAGTAGACTGGTTATCCTTGTAAAGACCCCCGATTTAGAAAAAACACGCAACATAACGAAAAGCATGTACTCTTGAAAATAGAAAAGCTTAACGAGAATTGTATATAAGGAAGCAAACACAATACTAAAAAGAAAAGCACATAAACGAAATCAAACTTATAAGAAATGAAACGTTTTGAAAGTTTGTTTTTATACGACGACTCGTTCAAGGAATTCACTCAACCACACCCTTTTAACTCAGTGGTAGAATAACGTCATTATAAGGCGTAAGTCCTCCATTCAATAGATTCACCAAAGTAAGAATCTAGAAAATCGGTTATGTATATTTTGAAATAATTTATCTTTATAATCTTAAATAAAGTAACTAAATTATCAAATTTACCCTTAATTAATGCAAAAATATTTAAGAGTTGTGAAAAAAGATAAATTAATTAAGGACAAAGTTATCATTTGCTTAACTAAAAAAATATAATATATACATGTTTAAAACTGTATGTCATTTTTATTAGGGTGAATTACATTAGTGGTTATGTGGTATACTCAAATTTTGGATTTATTTCCTAATGGTTAAGGGATCGAGGCCCAAGATACAAAATCATACAGAAGATTTTAGAACCATTAAGAGACAAAACTTTTTTTCTGTCAAACAATATTCACCTCTTAATAATTCAAATACTACCTCTTAATAAATTAAGATGCAAATAAACAACCTCTTATTTTGAAAGGATGAAAGTAATAGACATCATGATGTCTAAAACCCAATCAGAAAAAATGGGCCCATAAAGCAATATATATTTTGTTGAGCCCAAATTTGAAATTAGGTTCCGAATGGCAAGGGGACGTCGTTTTTTGTTCCTCATTTGTTAAATCATGGATACAATATTAACATCTTTTTTACATCATAAAATATTTAATAAAACGCTTAAAAGCAGATTAATTAAACAATAGCTAATTTATATTTAATTTATAATTTATTTATTGCATTATGTAACTTTTTAAAAGTAATTGTAATTGGATTCTCTGTAATTTCTCTACGATGAAAAGAGATGAAGAAAAGTCAGTGTTTGACCTCCCCCGACTTACAGATGCACAACTACTTACTACAAAATAAGAACGACGACAACTCCTCCGGCTTAAAATTTTAACTTCAACCTTAGCTGATAACTGATAAGCTAGCTGCTTAACTAATCATGTTTACAAAAATTAACTGATAACCTAAATGAAAAATGCAAAATGACCAGAATTGTCATGTTAAAAAATTAGTCAATTTTATCATTTCATAATATATCTAAAACAAATTATTAGATAATAGAATATTTATAAAAATTTAATTAGAACATATTAAATGAAATATTTTATTAAAGTATTTATTTTAATTACTTTTTTGAG
>NC_037542.1:4784461-4787419 GCF_001531365.2 Cynara cardunculus var. scolymus | reverse complement strand
AATAATTTACAACTAAATTTAATTAATAATTTTCAATTAAAATTAATAATAATTTATAGTTAATAAATAATACTAATATTTAGGTCAACATTACTCAGGTGTATAGAAAACATTTCAATAAGTTAGCTTATAAGGTATTTATTATCCATTCAAACGGGACTTCTACGATAAGCTCAAAAAAGAAGATAGCTTACATTAGTCGAACATGGCCAAAATAGAGAACTAAAAGTCAAACATATAAAAAGACCTACATTTAACTCCAAAGGATTTTTCAAAATAGAGAACTAAAAGATTCTCATTTGGTTCTTGATATCTTAGGAAATTAGTTCTATTGATTTTCCTTTCAGTTGAATGATTCCGTCTGATCTTTTGTGAATACTTTTGTAGAATCTACTGGTATTCGACTCCTCAAGTTTTTCTGCCTATCAATATTGTACTTTGATTATTTTTTTACTACTATATTTAACAATTTTATCCCATTTCTCATAAAAATATATATTAAACATCTACCTTGTGGGTTAGCTCAACTAGCAATTACAGATATATTGAATAAACCAAGATCAGTTTCACATAAACTTCATCTCTCAGTGAAGTAGAAGCAGAAATACTTACTTGGGGTTGATAATTTTGTTGAAAATGATGCCATTTTTATTATTTTCTCTTCTTGTAAATGGTGCCTTTGATGAGTATCTATCGGACAAATAATTTCACATAAATGGTGTTTATAAAGGCTATTAAGAAGTGAAAATGATGACCCTTCAAGTTCCTAAATGTTTCTTCCTTAACATGTATTTATTCATCATGATTGCACCTTATCGATAAATTAAGGAACCACACAAACTTAGTCCCTTAGTTATAGACAAATGTCATATCCATCATACTACATATATTTAAGTCTAGCGGCCTGAAATGTCATTATGCGTTATGGTACAATATATAATTGTACCCAACATGTAATAATTATTATAAGAATAGTCCGAAGGCCACACTAATGGGTTATTTTCCAACATTCTCCCACTTGGACGAGTGATTACCTGTATACATGCTTTATTAGTTCTTTGGCCAAGTTAGATTCATCTTGTTTCATATTGATACCAAAAGCAGAAAAGTACAGCCTAACGCGTCGTTTTAGACACGGGACCTCCATTGATCATACTTTGGGACTTCAAGTGAAACTTACGATTAATTTGAGCCAAATGACTTTAAAATTAAGTGGTAATGCAATATATTTGTTTATATAGAGAGTAAGTATGCACAATTTATTATATAGACAAATTGAATATAGAAGAGGAATAATAATCATGTACTTGATAATTAATAAATTAAAAGTTCCAATAAAGCACCATGCTGAATTGCATCATACGAGGTTTATATTAACCTCATATTGACGATATGTTGTTGGAACACTTTGGGAGGTAGATCTTTCGTCATTGGATCCGCTAGCATATTATTAGTGTTAATATGTTCGATACAAGTATCATTCTCCTCCAGCTGTTCTCACACGAACAAGTATTTTGTATCAAGGTATAAGTCAGGCCCATTTGAGCTATTGTTGTTTGAAAAGCTTATAATGGTTGAATTGTCACAATAGATTTTTAGTGGCCTCTCTACAGAATTGACAATCATGAGTCCTTTTATCAAAAAATTTAATAGCATCCCACGACACGTTGCATTATAAACAACAACATATTATGCCTTCATTTTTGAGGTTGTCGTCAACTTTTGCTTATGACTCCTCCAAGATATCGACCCACCTGACAGCATAAAGATGCATCCCCAAGTTGATTTTTTGTCGTCTTTGCATTTTGCAAAATCAAGGTCTGAATAACCTATCACTTCTTTTATAAACAAGTTTGAAATCTTTAGTCCCTTCTAATATCTCAAGACTTTCTTAGCGGCTTTCTAGTGATCTAGGCAGGGATTGGATTGATAACGACCTAGCATGCCGATAACATAAGCGATGTCAGGACGAGTACAAACTTGGGCATACATTAGGCTTCCAACTACGAAAGCACAAGGGATTTTATTTCATTTGCTCGTTCTACCTCTGTTTTAGGACACTGAAATGAACCCAAAATGTCTCTTTTAACGAGAGGAGCAACTAAGGGGAAACATTGTTACATATTGAGTCGATTGGGATAACCCTAGAATCCGTTGAGCTTTATCTCGATGTATTTCAATGCCTACAACATACGAGGCTTCACCGAGATCATTCATATCGAAATGACATGATAATAAACGTTTCGATCGATGCAACAAACACTACTAGAAAACTGGGCATTTCCGGCGGAAGTAAAAAAAGTCAACTTTTATTGACTTCCGCCGGAAATCCACCGGAAATATTAAACCGGTTATATTTTCGGCGGATTTCCGGTAGAATTGTTAATTAAGTGTTAGTTAATCTTTAAAAATTAATTAATAAGTGAAAAAATTTTAAAAATAATAATTTCCGGCGGATTTATTTTTTAAATTTTTTTAAAATTTTCCGCCGGAAATCCGCCGGAAAAAATTTTAGAAAAATAATTTTTAAAAAATAAAAAAAAAACCCTTTTAATCTTTTCCGGCGGAAAATTTAAAAAAAAATTAAAAAACAAATCCGTCGGAAATCCGCCTGAAAAAAATTTAGAATTTTTTTAAAAAAAAAATAAAAAAAACCCTTTTAATCTTTTACGGCGGATTTCCGGCGGAAAATTTAAAAAATAAATCCGCCGTAAAACCGCCAGAAAAAAATGTAGAAAAATAATTTTTAAAAAATAAAAAAACCCTTTTAATCTTTTTCCGGCGGAAAATTTTAAAAAAAAAATTTAAAAATCCGCCGGAAATAATTTTAGAAAAATAATTTTTTAAAAATAAAAAAACCCTTTTAATCTTTTCCGGCGGATTTCCGGCGGAAAATTTAAAAATATTTTAAAAAAATAAATCCGTCGGAAATAATTTTAGAAAAATTATTGTTCATTG
>NC_037542.1:4779182-4780944 GCF_001531365.2 Cynara cardunculus var. scolymus | reverse complement strand
GTTAGAAATGGGTTGCCAATTGTTGGGCAAACGTTAGGACTTGTATTTTTAAACGAACTTGAGATATATTTTATGTTAGAAATGGGTTGCCAATTGTTGGGCAAACGTTAGGACTTGTACATTATTTCATGACTATGCCATGCCCAAGCCTTTACCACTACGGGGTCGTTGCAGGAGAACACTTGTTGAAGGACCAGATCGAATCAGTTCAAAAACAGGAGGAGAAGCCAAAGGTAATGCACTAATTTTTTTCTTTCTATATGGTATATGTTTTGAACTCATTAAATGCCTACTGCTCATCATAAGTTGAAGTCTAACTAAAATATAATCCTACCGGATATAATCCTCCCATTGATATGCTCTCGAATGTCTCGGGAATTCTAGGAATGCCTACTGCTCATCTTATGTTGTAGGACTGTTTGGTGTATTTGGACTGTTTTAGGACTGTTAAAACAGCTCAAGTAAACAGCTCCTAACACTTATGTTAGGACTTTAATGTTGGTGTTTGGTGTATTCACATTGCCTGTATGTACCTTAATGTTGATGAAGCTAGTTTGGAACTTTCTCCTGGTGTTAGAGATGCTTTAAGCATCCATATCTTGATATGTATTACTTTCCCACGTCACATTTTTTATTTGAGCATCTAATGATACTCTCCAATTTTAGTCTGATGCTGTTTATGATGCAATTGTTTTCTGATGCACATTGTAAGTTGACCAAAATAATGTCTATAAATCTACTAGGATAGACAGGTTAAGTCGAAATGAACCCAAAAGAAACCATGGTTGCACATGTTAATTCATTAATCTGTGCTTTAATGATGGTTCCACTGAAAATGTACAATTCTTTTCTAGGCTGTTTTTGTGTTTGGGGCTTTAGGTTTTCTAGTTTTTGGTCTAATAAAACGATGAAGACATGCAGGCTAAGCTGTGCTCATACCTCCATCTAGTGATATATGATGCAACATTTGAATTGTGTGAGTAGTTTAGAATAAAAACAGGTGCAACATTTGAAGCCTACTGTTTCAAACATATTTTTATCTTTGTTATTGCTAAAATCATATTTTGTTCCTGTAGGCTATGTCAAGGAAAAATTCTGAGAATAGGGGGAAGCGAAAGTATGTTGCTTTAAACGGTACAGTGACACTCCGAATCACCATTTTCGAAATAGAGGATTGTCCGACGATCCTCTTATCGGTGAGATAGAGAGTTTTCAAAAGTTGCATTATAGAGAAAAAGATAGTTGGGTCAATGACTATTCTCGCACTTCATATGTAAGTTACGTTTAACGAACTCTTTTGCATGTCTTCATCGTTTTATAAATCAATAAGATTTATATATATGATTTTTATGTTCATAGGATAACAAGAGATTAAGCGGCAAAGTGAATCAACTGAAAATCCACCGGGTGATCTAGAGATTATGCAACAAGTCTTAGGTAAAAGACCTGCATATATTCGGGGATGGTCGAGGGTCCCGAGCACTAGGAGTGATTCTACAAGTTCGCGACATAGCACCGGTGCATCAAGTCGATTGAGCCACAGCGAGATGTCTAATAGACTTGCTTCAACCGAGTCTGAGCTTGCTTCTCCCAAATCCGAGCTCTTTCTTATGAAAGATGAAGTCGCGGAGTTGCGACAAATGGTGAGGTCTATTATATCTGGCCGGTCAGTTCCAAGTTCATCTTCATTAACTGTTCAAGACCAACGTTCGGAGAC
The DNA here is from genome assembly GCF_001531365.2 of Cynara cardunculus var. scolymus. NCBI lineage: Eukaryota > Viridiplantae > Streptophyta > Magnoliopsida > Asterales > Asteraceae > Cynara > Cynara cardunculus. The sequence continues at coordinate 4,779,227 of NC_037542.1, read as the reverse complement.
TCAAGATCGTTAAACATGCTATGATGATTTTGGATGTTTTTTGTT
>NC_037542.1:4777034-4778742 GCF_001531365.2 Cynara cardunculus var. scolymus | reverse complement strand
TTTTAGTAACTCTTACAAACCGTCACAAATACTTGAAAAGTGTCACTAATATATATACTTTTAGAGAAGCTTTGAATAAAAAGTTGATTAACCTTTAGAGAAGTTTTAAAAGTGTATCTCTAAAGCCTTAATTAAGCGTCTCTAAAGGCTAACAAAAATACACCCTTCGAAAACCCTCTCTAAAACCTTCACCTACCGTCACACAGAGAAGGTCTTTGACAAAATTGAAAAACTTATCTAAAGGCTTTAGAGAAGCTTTTAAGACTTTTAAGTACAAAACAAAAGCTTCTCTGAAGGTCATTTTTCTTGTAGTGTGTATTTTTAAACGAAATAGAGATATAATTTACGTTAGAAATAATAATATTACATATAATTAACAACTAATTAAACTGACACATAATTTCATAAATTTGTAGCTATGTCGATTAATGCTGATAGAGGATGGATGTATAAGCGAATAAATAGGAACGGGACTATAAATCCAGTTTTCCAAGTCGAAATAGTTGGATTTTTGGATTTTGCGTTYTCTAATGAGCGATCTACGGCAAGATGTCCTTGTAAGAAGTGTCAATTTCAAAAGTGCAAAAATAGAGACGAGATTCATATCGACTTGTTACGAAAAGATTCATAACAATTGTTAGAAATTTTCAATTGTGTGGAATATTCACCCCCTCTTGAATTATTGTTGTATGTTTTCAAACGTTGTTTTGTAGAAAATCAATAATGTCGCGTACTCGGATCACTGGTCGAGCTAGTGGCAGTACACCTACCCABGGTACGGGTAGAGGCTCTAGCACCGCTTTGGCACACCCGGAGAAGATTGAATCTGGACGTGGTAGTGCTGCTCCGGAGCCGCTTCCACAACAGCGGACGTTTATTGGCATCCGCGGCCAAGAGTAAATACATTTACACCTTAAATAATTGATAATAATATATTATTTGTATTGATGCTAATTCAATTCGTCATTATATAGTTTCAATGACACCAAAGTGATCCGGCAGATCACCAAGATCAACTGAGAGCTGCTTGACGGCCCATGAACCACTTGGGAGAAAATCCCAAAGGACGTGAGACGCCGAATGTGGGAGCGGTTTCAGGTTTGTGTTATATATTCAACTAATTATAATTTATGTATTGAACCTAATAATCGCCTAAACTTTTACGTACAGAGCTATTATGATCCGGCTTTGGATGCCCAAATGTTGGAGATATGGGAGAGAAAGTCGGCCAAGCCGTATAATGATAACATGAGTGCCGCGAGGAAGAAAGCTGGGGAAAAAGCAAGGATGAATGGGTATCCTCAGTATGATGAAACGGACCCCAACCGGGATATGAGTGTGTTGAAGCATTTCCCTCCCAGCTGGATATCTTCAGATGTGTGGGTCCAGATGGTCGATCGTTGGAACAGTGATAATTGGAAGGCTGTTTCCGGTGTGGCGCGTGGGAACCGTGATAGCCAGGTTTCGCTACACACCGGTGGATCGATACCATTTTTCGGAGCATGGTGCTCGTCTTGTAGAACCTAAAACCCATTAATTTAGTAGCTTGATTTTTAACATGTTATAATTAACACATATTTGTATAATTTGACTTTTGTAGACACGAGCAAAAGATGACGTGCCCCCGACCGTTGTGGAATTATTTGATTACACACACAAGAAGAGGTCGAGTGGAGATGCCGCATCTACGGATTCGGGAGGGGGGGTA
>NC_037542.1:4773885-4776813 GCF_001531365.2 Cynara cardunculus var. scolymus | reverse complement strand
TTATGTATATATCATGCTTTAGTTTGGGTTGCCAATTGTTGGGCAAACGTTAGGATTGTTTTGGATATAATTTTCGTATCTATCACTATTTTTGCCTGGAAACGTCCCATTTACAGCCATTATGCTGTCAAAATTGACTTGTAATCTTTTTTAAACCATATATAGGATGAGTATTCAACGGGTCTTACCCAAAGATACGACGATGATCCCTCTACCTATCCCTTAGTTGATAAAGAGCTGTGGGAGCAAGCGGTTGGGGGAAACAAAAAAAGTCGTTTATTTGGGTTTGGGTACAACCAAGATCCCAATTGTGTCTTGACCGGCAACTACACGGAAGCTGCTTCATCGTCTTCGGAACAACGGGTATGTGTCTTTTTTTTCTTTTGATGATGTTTATCGATCTAGTTTATAATTCATATTAAATATTATAACATTTTATTTATTTTTATAGAAAATTGTAAAATTAGAGGCCAAAGTTCTGGATTTACAAGAAGAAAATCAGCGTCGACGGACGGTAGAGGAGCAACTTCTGAAACAAAAGCATGATATGACTGCTTTGGTTAACGAACTCCGTCAATCACAATTCCCACCGCCATCTAATTGAATATTGTTTGTTTATTTGGAACAATTTAGTTTGTTTGTAACATTGTGTGATACTTTAAATTGTATATGTTTTGTAACAATTGTTTACTTTAATCAATGTATGATATTTAGTTGCATTTTAATTTTTTAGTTTTATCCATATTTTTACAGGATTTAAATATTTATTGAAAAAATAAAAAAAAAAATTTAAAATAAAATTCTTTTTCCAGCGGATTTCCGGCGGAACCGGCCGCCGGTAATTTTTTTTAATTTTTTTTAAAAATCTTATTTAAATTAAAAAAAAAACAATACCGGCGGATCCGGCCGCCGGTAAAAGTTTTTAAATTTTTTTTTAAAATCTTATTTAATTAAGTTTTTTCCGGCGAGAAAATACTCCGGCGGATATATCCGCCGGAAAAAGTTTTAATTTTTTTTATTAAGTTAAACCAAGTTTCTTAATTTTTCCGGCGAAATATTTTCGGCGGCTGTAATCCGGCGGAAAAGAAAAAAATCCGCCGGAAAACTCGACGGAAAATAAATCAGCGGCGCCCTCTTTTCCGGCGGACAAATCCGCCGGAAATCCGCCAGAAAGAGGGTAATTTTGGTAGTGAAATCAATGTTACTGCTCACCAAGAGAATATCATCTACATAAGGGACGAGTATAGTAAAGTTCCTCCCTCTCAACTTGAGGTATATACATTGATCTGCTTGGTTCTTGATGAACTCGTTATTTTCCATGACTTCGTCAAACTTTAGATACCATATGAAGCTTGTTTTAGCCCATATATTGATTTCTTGAGTTTACACACCAAATGTTCTTGACCCTTATAAATAAAACCTTCCAGTTGGGTCATGTGTACATCTTCGTGCAAATCTTCATTAAAAAAAGTAGTTTTGACGTCCATTTGAGAGGGACCACTTTCAAAGCAAAATGTAAACTAGATTGATGATAATTATACTTATTGAAGTTTATGGACGATTTTTGTAGTTGGGCATAAACCACAGGGACTCCAAAAGAAATGATAAAAAGTGTATATTTTTTAATTAATGTCTTTGAAATTCTTGTAGGAGAATTAAGATAATAATTTAATAACCCAACACAAATCAAGAAATGGTTAATATATATATATATATATAGAGAGAGAGAGAGAGAGAGAGAGAGAGGGGGGCACATTCAAATGAAAATCGTGCATTTCTTAAAAACTGTGTAAATTAATTTCGACTAATAGAAAAAATTCCATTCTTTTCTAATTAAATTTAATTATTAAGGGTATTTTGGTCATTTACATTGTTTTCTATTAAATATGAAAGTTATTAATAAATCTTAATTAAGGCAACATAATAAAGAAAATTTTATAAATGGTGTTTAATTATATTAAAATTTGAACTTGTTATACTGTGTGGCGATTGAATCTTTTCCAGAATCATGAAGATTGTAGGGTGTTAGAACAATGAGTCCATCACATCAGTATTAAAATAAAAATTAATATTCATGAAACAGGTTTCATAATGATGAAAATGGTGCATGGCGTAATTGAACAATGACTACTGAACTGGTTTCATGGTGAAACCCATTTCATAAATGGTGAAGTTGGTCCATAGAGTAAGTGAATTTGATTATGAAACGGGTGCATGATGTAAGCGGTATGTCATGAAATAATTGCATGACGAAACGGGTGCATGATGAAATCGGTGCGTCATTAAATAATTGTATGATGAATAGGGTGCATGATTATATGGGTGTTTGAAGGAAGTGAAACCATTTCAGAAAATATAATAAAAGCCTGATTCATTAGCGAAAAATGAATCAACTTCATTATCAATATCGTGAAATGACAAATGACTCATCAAACCATGAGGGCCGATGAAATGGGTGATTGAAGACAGTGAAACCATTTCATGTTTTATAAGAAAATTTTATGTAATTAATAAACAATGAAACAATTTCATTATCTAAATGTAACGGATCAATCTACCAGTAAAATGAAAATTACAAAATATGATCAGGATTATGTTGATTAGTGTGTTGATAAAATTGTGAAACCATTTCGTTCATATAATCTAATTCAGTTTTTTCTTTATTTCTATTCAAACGATTCATTATATAGAATTGAATATGGTATGTTTTATTTATATTTTTGATATATTTTATTGATGGATGTTATTTTAGGAGGTTAGAGAAGATGTATTTGGCTTACCATTTTGCCCTTGTTGTTGTTATAAAATAAAAAAATTAATATATATATATATATATTTTAATTTCTTAAAATAAATTAAACTAATCTTAACCATTAATCAAGAAAATGGATGGATGAGATTGGTTTACATGGTTTACACAAATGGGGG
>NC_037542.1:4768368-4773765 GCF_001531365.2 Cynara cardunculus var. scolymus | reverse complement strand
ATTTTTGTTGTGGAGGGTGTTAATCATGGATATTATTATCTTCATTATTTTAATTTTAGAGAAATACATGAAACAGTTTCATTAAAATTTCATTAAATATTATATGAAACAATTTCATAACCATATATGAAACAAATTCATCAAAAAAGTATTATATGAAACAATTTCATAACCATATATGAAACAAATTCATCAAAAAAGTATTATATGAAACAATTTCATGAAAAAAATTCATAAGATTATACAATGAAATCGACGTATGAAGATGATTTATACGGTTTTTACAAATGAGGGTGGTTTTCATTTGATCGCTCATATATATATATATATAAAAGTATTTCAATAAAAAACAATAAAATATTCCACCATTTTGACAACTTGCCAACCATGAATACTTACAAGACACATTGTACCAAAGTACACAATTTTAAGTAATACTTTAATAATAAATATAGTATTAATAAAATATTAAAATGCTTGTTATATTTTTGTAACTTGTGAGAACATGTATCGAAATATTGGGGTTTGAGTTCTCCATTTGACCAAATACTATAATTCAAAAGAAGTTATATTTCGTACTATCAAAATTCTTATTTGTTGTTTCCCAAGGTAAATAAGCTATATTTTATTTTTAAATTAAATTTGAGTTTGTTTCGAAGATGATGGATATGATATATCATATGTATATATTTTTTACAATACGTTTATCGATAAATTATATAAGTTATTTATGCCACTATTGCTCATGAAACATGATCCTATTTTGAATCTCGTATTTTTGTTTGTGGGGCGTAAAGTTATGCGAGCATTTTGGCCGAAGCAATATGATGCATGTATGTATGTACCAATATGTGATGTATGTGCATCACATCTATACATGTGTTACAGTTATGTATTTTGACATAAGATTTATGGAAGACATATATAGCATTGGAATAGGTCATTTTGCAAATGTGTGTAATCAACATTCTAAAAGATGTGTTAAGGGACGTCATGATAACAGTGCACGTCTCTTATACCCTATTAACTCTATTGCGGTACACTTTTTAAAGAATCGCACCAAGTTGTTGCCAAGACATGTGTTTAGATCTCTTTTTTTGCTTTCTTAATCTTCATGTTTATACGGTTTGTAAGCTCTACATATATATATATATATATATATATATATATATATATAGACAAAAACATGGTTGATTATACGTACCTCTTCACACTAGTTAGAATCTTGATATATGGTATTTATCATGTGTATATGTATGTGAATATGTAGAAGCAAATATGCTCTTCTAGCTGCCTAGTTTCATTGTTATTTTTCTATTTCAATATATATGGTTGATTGAATGTATCTATTTAATCGAATAAGAAAACGTTATATTATACATGACACGCTTATAATCACAAATTGTGGAATATTTTGGATTGAACTCGGAGATTCTAGCTATCAATGATGGTTGAAAATTTGACAAAATACATTGTATACATTTTCTATTACGCCGATTCTTTTTATTATAGAAAGATTTTGTTTCAAGGCCTTAGGGGCCGTTTAGTAAATGCTTACGCGTCAGATACCTTACCAGATGCTAAGTCAAGGACTAAGAAATTTCTCCGGCAAGAACGAAGGCAAGGTTCAAGAGTTTTACCTGGTAGGTGAAGGTGACAACTCTTAACACTGTTAATGCTTATCGGATAAATTGTTGCATATGATACCATTTCGGTTGACTAAAATCTTATCCGTTAAATAAGTGATAATGTTGAATTTTGCTCGTAAGCACTTACCGAGGTAAGCGTTTGGTAAATGCCCCCTTATTGTTATCATCAGTTATTGTGGGCCAGGTGATACCAATTGCAATTTTCGTAACAAGAAACTTTCATCTAGGTTTAACAAGCAAGAATTAGGTCAATTCGATCAGCTTCTTGTTCCATTTCTCATGAAACAAATTTCCATCCGTGCGAATCGATATAACGATTCTCTCACCTCTAATATCCCTATTAAATACATATAACGAACATACATAAATAAACAGTACATTCAAACATTATACATTTAATTTGGTGAATTTAGGGGTTGTTTGTTTACCTCTTAATAATTTCATTAAGAGGCAGCATCTGAATCTTTAAGAGGTAAATCTTGTTTGGTAAAAAAAGTTTGCTTCTTAATGGTTCTAAAACCATCTGAATGATTTTGTATCATGCGCCTTTTTTAACCATTCAGCACCATAATTTCTTTGTAAATAATTATTAAACAATTATATTTTATTTTGCACTATATTATGAGAGTTTCTTATTCATTCTGCACCAAATAATTCAATAACTGTCAAACAACCCCTTACTCAAAAGAAGAGCTTCTTTTTGGGTTTTTAGAAGGGAACAAAGAGAATGTATATACATAAAAACCATAAGTAGGGCCTTGTTTATCACAACCATAAAGGTTTTGCTCCCCTTTATGTCGGCCATTACACAACTCTAAGACAAAAATTTCCATACATTCCTTCCTTCTCCTCTTAACACTACTAAGTTTATCTATATATTATATAATTGATATATATATATATATATATATATATATATATATATGTATATAATTGCTACATGGGTTTTCTAATTTTGGAAGCCACGTGTCATGGAGAACTAGCGATGGTCTTAGGAAAAGACTTGTTATGGATGGGACGTCGTCTTCTAACGTGTGAATAATCCATTGTAAAGAACTGATCATGATTCGGGTCGGATCTTTCTATCCATTCCTGCCTTGTCCCTTTTGCTGCATGCACCATCACTACTACTTCTTTTTCTCCTTTCATGTGCGATTCATCTGTAGGCAAAGCACACAAATGTCACATTTCATGTTGAATCACCTATAGAGACATGTTTTTGTAAGTAATGACTTCTTGGATGATGTTTTTGGAAGGAAAGACTCGATGCAAATGTTTTGTGTATTACATGCAAATGTTTATAACATGCTTAAAATGTTTAAGTGAACTAATAACATACTTTATGAGATTTAAGTTTATAGCATCAAACTATAATATATTTCATCTAAAAGTGTTACAATAGGTTTATATGACGTTTTTAAATATGGCTATGTATCTTGTATATTTGACGTAAGAGTACTAAATGTATCATAAAAACTAATGCTTAATCTTTAGGCTTCGATCGATGGTATTTTGCTAAACGACATTTATATATATAGATATATAATCACATAATTAAGCTATGAATTCCAATATTTGACTGTCATGAAATTAGGGTTTCCCCACGTAGTTTCTCTAATTAATTATGACGAATTAATTATATATATATTTACCTGATGAAGCTTTAATTTGTTCATTGTAAGACATCAAATCCTGAGCTGTATAACCTTCAACCTGATTGATGCAAAGCAATCCATGCTCAACTCAAATGTACAAAAATGAAAACCCTAAAAATTTGCTATTTTCACTCCTTAAAGTATATATATAATATGTACATCAAATACTCACGCATCCTACTCACCTTCTTACTCACCATCAACTTCCTTGGCAGTGCAGGTTGTTCAAGCTGGTTGTGATCATTAGCTGCACAAGATGAAGAAATTATCACCAGGAAGAAAGTGATGTAGAGAGAGAGAGAGAGAGAGAGAGAGATGTAAACTTATACCTAATTCAATGGAAGCTTGGAGTTGCTGAGTATGGARAGAAGCAGCATTTATGGWCAACAAAAATGAGAGAGTAACACACAACATGGTGACTATAACCATCATCATCTCCTTGACTTGTTCTACACCTAAAACAGATCAATACTACTATATATATAGCAGTACTCTCTCTATATATAGGTTGAAAGTGATTTTTCTTTCTGGGTATTCTTAAAATATTATATCAATCGAGGTAGACAATATAATCTCAGTGTTTAATATATATATATATATAGAGAGAGAGAGAGAGAGAGAGTGTGACTGAGTGAGTGGATGAGAGAGAGAGAGAGGGGGAGAGAAAAATACACAAAGCACAAGGTGGAGAGTTTCAAAACGAAAGTAGTGCATAAAATCCATATTTATGGAACCCTTTTTAAGGAGAGGAGGCTTCAATTCAGATCAGAATGGTGGCATCTGGGCCACTTTGTCCCCATATTTGTTGGGAGGGCTGCTGGCTATTTTATAATCACATACATCTCCATCGCCATACCAAATTCTTAATTTTTTTTAAGAGTTCATATAATCCATTAATTACTAATTAATTGGCCAACAACGAAGTTTTGCATTAACAAATGCTAACCAGCTCATTCTGTTCCTTCTCTTTCCTTCTAGTTTTTGTTCCTGTTTCCTCATGTCTCTGTGTCATCCATTTCTTTTAAATCTTTGAATGTATTCTTGTGCGAGATATATATATATATATACATGCACACACACACACATATATATATATATATGTAAGTGAGCTATAGAAGAAGAAAACCATTCAAACTTAACCAAAGACAAGCTTTTGATTAATCAACTCATGCCAATAACAAAATAGGGATAATTTTGGACTGATTTGAACAAATGTTTAACAATCTAGGTTTATGTTCGAATCTTGTTTATGTTATTAGTATGTCCGCTTAACTCCATCTTTCATTCTCAGCGAGAATAAATTGAATTCTATCTTTCGTTCTTAGCTAGTCCAAATGAAAAGATGTGTACTAACATTGAAGAATGAAGTGATATATATATAACATAATAAAAAACGTTGAATCACGTGTGATTTTACACTAAAATCACGTGTAAAATCACATATGATTCAAACGACAACTTTGGTCTCCACTGAGGTTACGGGTCAAGTCGCCTGCACAATCTTGTATTAGTCATTAGTGTAAACTCACTTGTGATTTTGCATGTGATTTTGCTGTTTTAATGTTCTTTTATTTTGTTATTGTTTTGGTTTGAACTTTCTTATATATATTTTACACACACACACATAGAGGAAGAATCAAATGAGAACAAGATTAAATAATGAAACAAGAAAATGGTCAAATCACATGATTCATGTGATTTTACATACGACTACGAGACACGGTTAATGCAAGGGTGAGCAGACGACCTAACCTTCGACCTTAGGTTGTTGCCAAAGTCGAGTGAATCACATATGATTTGACTGTTTTAATGTTCTCTTATTTGATTATTGTATTCTCATATGAATATAAGACTCTCTATACATATATATCAAACGTGGCATTGACTCTACATATGAATTGGAATGAAATTGTGAAAACCAAACTGCAAAAGGCTGCCATTAATTGTGCGTATAAGGTATAGGTGCAAGCAGTTTCTAATTTAACTCCATCGTAAACTATGTATAAATCATCAAAAATGTATAAAATAGCAATCTATTTTCATAAATTTTTTTATTATAGTATTGTACTTTCAGTTTTTCTTATTATAGCAAT
>NC_037542.1:4764424-4766788 GCF_001531365.2 Cynara cardunculus var. scolymus | reverse complement strand
GTTTGTACAAATTGAGTGGTTTGCATTTGATCGCTCCCCTATATATATATATATATATATATATATATATAAAACCAAGTCCTATAAAACATTCTAATAGGTATCCTATTGATAAAATAATAAATGTTGTCAGCACAAGAAAGTAAAAACAGTTTATCTCACTCAGTTCGGTACCTAACCAACAAACTGTAATATATTGCAATACAGTAAATTTGTAAAAGAATATTTGTCGTTGTACCGTCTCCATTAATCGTTAAAGTAGCGTTTGGTATGCAAACATGATTGGACTAAACAGGATAGGACATAACTAGGTAGGGTACAAGAGGGTAGGACTTGACAAGACTAGAGTGGATAAGTTGTCTCTCTAATATTTGATATGACTAAGGTGGGATAGGACAAAACTAGACAAGTTGGCCCTAATATTTTTTGATGATTTTATATATTATATAATAGTTGTAAGTAACACAAAGCAAGTATTTAAATAATTTAATTTATAACATTATATATATATATATATATATATATATATATATATATAACAGTACCAAATTTGAATGAAGCATTTGATATAATTGAAGGTAGTCTGTAAAAACATGATTCGTAAAAAAGAAAACTATGTTTTATTCGGTTTGGAAGATCCTTATGAACTAGCAAAGGAGTGACTAAGGTTATTGAAGCGACAATGGTGGTAGGGGTATATGCGGTGGTGAATGTGGATGATGGTGAATGTGGAGGATGTAAAGATGGTGGATAGTGGTGGTGATGGCGGTCGCTAATTAATGATGGAGGAAGTAGTTATGGTAGAGGTAAAGGTGGTGGTGAGCTGGTGGTAGTGGTAGTCGATGCTGGTGATTGTTGACAACAATGATTGTGGATGCTATATATATAGTGGACAAGAGGAGCAGTGGAGGTTGTTGCAACGACAATAGTGGTGGAGTTAGCTAGAGGCGGTGGTGGCTGGTAGATAATAGTGACTATGGAGTATGTAAAGATGGTGGACAGTCAAGGTAGATGAGGTAGTTATGACCAACGTATTGAAGGTAGAGGTTGGTGGTGGGTGGTGGTGGGTGGTGGTGGATGGTGGTAGTGGTCGTGAATGGTGGCGGTGGTGGTGGTTATGGTGCAAGTGGCCGATGGTGCTTTGTAGAGGTGGTGGATGTGGTTGTAGTAGTGGAGGTAGTTGAAGGTGGCTACGAATGGGCGACAGTAACCATCGAAACATATATCATATTGTGATTATATCAAATGAGAGTATACGAGTAATTTTTTAGTTTATACCTCATTCTTGTCTCATCTTGTTCTACCTATTTTGGTAGAACAAAAAAAGCCCTTATGTCCCACTCATTCCCAGCCCTTGCCCTTGTCACATGTTGTGCTAAACATGGGATAGTGAGTTTTGTCATGTCCTGATTGTGATAACTGAGTCCAGGTTATCACCCAAGGTATTTATTATATGAATTAATTGTTTATGTGGATACGTGTTTACGTAAATTTAAGATGTGAGTATGTGTATTTTTATGCATAGGGATATATGCATAATGTAAATATATATATATATATGTGTGTGTGTGTGTGTTTTATATATATATATATATATATATATGTGTATGTGTGGAGTGTGTATACATTATATATGTGCATGATATGGGTATGTATATATTTATATAATCATATGTGCATGAAGTATGTATGTGTGCATGAGGTGGATGTGTAGGGTGCGTGAGGTGGATGTGTAGGATGCATGAGGTGGATGTGTATGTGTGCATGAGAATGTGTAGGATGCATAATTTTGGAGAGTATATAAAGGGGGTGAAGCCCCTCCCTCTCCCACTTTTCTTCTTCTGGTTATTTTTTTTTTCTGAGAAAGAAAGTTGTGTGTTTTAAGAGGAAGAGTTGATCAGATTTCAAAAGGGTTGATTTCAAGTGTTTGATTTCAAACGACTTGTTAAGGTGAGTGGTTTCTAAACCTTTTTGGCATAAAAATTTATACTGGTTTTTAGTTGAATGTTATTTATTATTTGAATCAAAAATTATATATTGTGTTTAAAGTTTTATCCGGACAAAGAGTGACCGGATTAGTGTTAAACCGAACAAGAGTGACCGGATTAGTGTTAAGTCAGACAAATGGTGAATAACGTGTTGTCCGGATTGTTTTAAATCGAACAAAGGGTGGACGGAGAGTTGTCTGGATTATTTTAAACCGGATAAAAGATGATTTTATTTCTAAGTGTTAATCGTTCAAGCTTTAAGCGGGGTATTGACCGGATTTGTTATCCGGACAAATATGTYAGAAATTATTTTAAGTGTTAAACCGGATAAGCTTTAAGCGATATCTTATCCGGATATCTTTTGATTTGAAATTTT
>NC_037542.1:4761828-4763808 GCF_001531365.2 Cynara cardunculus var. scolymus | reverse complement strand
AAGGAATGGTCTTTTAATTCAAAAGTTTTGATACTAGGAATGTTGGATCTCTATTCAGAGATATTTTATTGAGGTTCTTGGGTATATTCTATTTTGCATAATATTGTGAGCTGCATCAATTGTTTGCAGTATATTTCTAAGCAAAAATTACATTATCATATTTTGGTRTTCATCACCCTRYATTTGCAAAGAAGGGATTTTCTCACTAGACCCGTATGGTCTAACCCTCATTTTCTGTTTTAAATTATGCAATGCAGGAATAGCTGGGTGTGGGGATATAAAAGGGAAAGAGAAAATGTGATTATTTTCCTAACCTATTGTTTCTTTTAAAGATACATGTTATATTACATGTAGTAGTACAAGATTTGTTTTGGAAATTTTATATGTAAATTTTGTACATATAGTAATCCTTGTACTAGTGGGACCTTTTGATGTAATCCATGTTTCTATGTAATGAAATATGTATTCTATGCAAATGTAGTGTTTGGGGGTGTTACAGAAGTGGTATCAGAGCTTTAGTTTAAGAGATTTAGGTATTCACAGCATGATACCTAGACTTAAACTGTCATTTGCATGTTAAGAGTCCTGGACATTATTAGTATCATTGGGAATAAAATATAATGGGTTAAAGAAAACAGTATGTAAGGTGAATTTGAATTACAAATGGTCAATGTAATTATGAATTTACAGGTACATATCTGTACTTGGACACCATATTATATTTGGGAATGTGAATACGTGATATTTAATACTAAAATATCTGCAGATGTAGATCAATCACGAAGGTCAGAGAGAACTGCCCACCCTGTATCTGAAGAAAGGGAAGAGACACCTGTTAATCTTCCAACTAGCAAGTCCAGAAATAGAGGTCGGGGAAGACCAAGGGGACGTGGTAGAGGAAGAAATCAGTCCCATGGAAGGGGTCAAACCGAAATACATTCTTAACATGATGAATCCCACTTTGAGAATGCTCAACAGGAACAAAGGCAACAATCAGAGTTTATAACAAGAAATGATTTAGCAGAAGAAATGGGAAAACTGAAGGAAACTCTAATATCTATTATGGGACTGCCAGCTAGAATAGAAACCGAGCGAGTTGGAATTAATCCTCCAGTTCCTTCAGCAGGCAACAATAATCGAGGAGGCGATATAAAGATGTTTCTGACATGTAAACCTTCAACCTTTTCAGGAGAAAGAGATATAGTTAAAGCAATGTGCTGGATAAAAGAGATTGAATCAGTATTTAACACTAGCAGGTGTTCTGAAGAAGATAAGGTTGGATTTGCAGTATCTATGCTCAAATCTAATGCCTTATATTGGTGGGATGTGGAATCCTCGACACAACCGAATATACTACAAACCATGTATTGGGAAGAATTTGTGAGTAAATTTAAAATACAATTATGTCCTATGACAGCAGTAAGACAAATGGAAGAAGATTTTCTTAAGTTAGAGCAAGGAAACAGATCTGTGCGGGAATATACWGAGAAATTTATTGAGTTTTCCCGATTCGCTGAACATTATGTATCTTCAGAATCCCGAAAAGTAGAAAGATATATTTGGGTTCTGAAACCTTCTATCTGAGAATTCGTAATTGCTATGAACCCTGAAACTTGCTCTTTAGCCGTTAATGCTACCGAAGTTACTGAAAGAAATAAGAATCGGCAAGGTGAAGCGAAATTTGTTGATAAAAGAAAGTGGGAAGGATCTTCGGTTAGTTTTCGAAGACCCAAATTCATTAAACCAAATAATCGTGTTCCTCAGTTGCTTTCTGTTAGAACATGCCCGCAGTGTCAACATATACACCAGGGAAGTTGTCCTTCTGAACCCAAGAGATGTTATCATTGTGGAGAGACAGGTCATTTGTCAAGGGACTGCACTATACCCAAAAGATGTTTTCAGCGTAATTCACCTGACCACATTCGACCAAATTGTCCACAATTGAGAGCTCCTCGTCTGACAATGGGAGGAAATACTCTC
>NC_037542.1:4758909-4760728 GCF_001531365.2 Cynara cardunculus var. scolymus | reverse complement strand
AGCATTCAGAACAAGGTACGGGCATCATGAATTCTTAGTTATGCCATTCGGCTTAACTAATGCGCCTGCAGCCTTTATGGATATGATGAATAGGGTATGTAAGGAATATCTTGATAAATTCGTTATTGTATTTATCGACGATATTCTTATATACTCTAAAACCGAAGATGAACATGCGGAACATCTTCGTTTGATACTGGAATTATTAAAGAGAGAAAAGTTGTATGCCAAGTTGTCCAAATGTGAATTCTGGTTAGTGGAAGTTCAGTTCTTAGGTCATGTTATCTCAGAAGCCGGAATACAAGTAGATCCAGTAAAAATAGAAGCAGTTGCAAAATGGGAAGCTCCAAAGACTCCTTCTGAAGTCCGTAGCTTTTTGGGTTTGGCATGTTATTACCGTAAGTTTATTCAGAACTTTTCTAAGATAGTCGTGCTATTGACCAAATTGACTCGAAAGAATGTTAAATTTCAGTGGGAAAAAGAGCAACAAGAAGCTTTTCAACTATTAAAGGATCATCTCTGTAGTGCGCCAGTGTTAACTCTACCAGAAGGATCCGAAGACTTTGTGGTATACAGCGATGCTTCAAAGTTAGGATTATGATGTGTTTTGATGAAAAGAGGAAAGGTGATTTTTTATGCGTCAAGACAATTGAAAGATCATGAGAAACAATATCCAACTCATGATATGGAGTTAGATGCAGTACTATTCGCTCTAAAAATCTGGAGGTATTATCTTCGGGAACAAAGTGCCAGATTTATACAGATCACAAGAGTCTACAACATTTGTTCAGCCAGAAAGATTTGAATATGCGACAGCGTTGGTGGATTGAACTTGATAATGATTATGACTGTGAAATCCTTTACCACCCAGGGAAAGCCAACGTGGTAGCTGACGCTTTAAGTAGAAAAGAAAGAAGCGGGACTATTAAAACTGTGGCAATGAAAATAAGTTTAGTCCCTTATATTCATGAAGAAGTTCTGAGATGTCAAAAGGAAGCAATAAAAGAAGATCTTATCAAATCAAAAAGGTTGGGTAAGATAATTTCAACCTTGGAACCAAATGACAAATGAATTATGTGTTTTCAAGGGCGAATTTGGGTACCATATTTTGAAAATGTCCGAAGTATGATATTGAATGAAAGTCATAAATCCCGATACTCTATCCATCCAGGCACCAATAAGATGCATCGAGATTTAAAACCTTTTTATTTGTGGCCAGGATTAAAAAAAGACATAGCTCAATATGTGGAACCGTGTCTGACATGTTTACAGGTTAAGATTGAACATCAGAAGCCGTATGGAAGTCTTCAATCGTTAGAGATACCTGTATGGAAATGGGATCATATTACCATGGATTTTGTTATGAAGTTACCTCGAACTCCAAAGGGGTATGACGCGATTTGGGTAATTGTTGATCGTTTATCTAAATCTGCACATTTTCTACCAATAAGAGAGAAATACTCTTTAGAAAAGTTAGCACATATCTACATAAAAGAAATTGTTACCAGACATTGTGTTCCATTGTCTATTATCTCTGATAGAGATAATCGATTTACTTCCAAGTTCTAGGAAGGACTACAGAAAGCTTTAGGATCTGAAATTCGGTTAAGTACAGCTTATCATCCGCAACAGATGGGGAAAGTGAGAGAACTATCCAGACTCTCGAAGATATGTTGAGAAGCTGTATCATTGATTTCGGGGGATCGTGGGATGATCATTTGCCATTGATAGAATTTGCATATAACAATAGTTACCATTCCAGCATCCAAGCGACACCGTATGAAGTGTTGTATGGACGTAAATGTCGAACGCCATTGTG
>NC_037542.1:4750375-4758809 GCF_001531365.2 Cynara cardunculus var. scolymus | reverse complement strand
CCAAACAAGAGGCTGAAAATGGAGATAAAGCAGGAGAAAAAACAGATGAAGCAGCAGATGCACAAGATGAGGACGACGGCGGCTATGAGGTAGTGTTCGGCCACCTGAAGCCAACGACGGATCTGCTCATAACGAGTCTCCGGCGGCGGTAGTACGTCGTTGAATGAACTGAATAGATTTTGGAAGAAGGTTATGAGGGTGGAGAGGAACTGTGAGAAGATGTTACCGGCGGAGTGAGTTAGTTTGTTCGTGTCCATCTGCTTCCAGCTCTCCGGCACATCGTCAACAATGGAGAATCCTCGGAGGTTTAGTTTTAGAGTCGTCGTCATTATGCTCTCACACACCCCCTCACTCCTCAATTCGGTTGATACAGGGAAAAGGAAATAAATGATGAAGTTTATAAAAGCAAAAGCAAAGGCAAAGGCAAAGGCAAACAAAAAAGGATACTCACCAAAATAATGCTTTTTGCTCATAATTTAGTCTGAATTGTATATTTGGTTCTTGTGATATTCAAATTTTTTTTGTTATAATTTTTTTAACTAACCTTTTTTTGTTATAATCTAATTATGTTAAAAGAGACAAAGAATAAAACTATAAATTTTCATTAATCATAAGTTGTTTAAATAAGAACATTTACATAGAAAGAATGATAAGCATAGAAGAAGATTTACCCATAACCCAACTCACAACAAAACCATATTTGACTCTATAACAATCCATAACACAAGAGGATGTTCAACTTACATCCACGGCCACATTTTGGATTCTATAATGAAGAACATCTTCATCATAGACCAAACTTTACATGGAAGACACGATCGGTCTAAAAAAACTGGATGCGTCTGCACTTGAAGAGAAATACAAACATTAGATCTTGCAGTTGCAGAAGAAGGAAGCAAGATTTGAAGGCTATTTACTTTCTTAAATAGTAAACAAATGATAAAATTCTTATATACAAAGTGATGGCTGTAACAGTAAATAAATCATACAAATTCTTATATACAAAGTGATGGTTGTAACAGTAAATAAATCATACAAATTCTTATATACAAAGTGATGGTTGTAACAGTAAATAAATCATATAAATTCTTATATACAAATATAATAGTCATAGCGAGATTGATGGGATATTTGATACAGGGTACGTCTATTCCTGGACCTCAATACTACTTCAATTTTCAGATGGTTTATCAAAGATAACCAAAAGTTAATGCACCAAACAAATGACAAAAAGACCAAATTTATCGATGTCGGTTGGTAGCCATAATAAACAAATAACATACTTTCATACCCCAATGTTTAAGTTGCTTTGATGCTCTCCTACAGCCAATGATATTATTCTTTTTGCGGCAACAAACACACAAGATATTACAAGTAAGGTCACGGGCCACCCTTTACGAAAGTTAAGGTACAACATTCATGGTATAGTTTTATAAAGTCTGTTTTACAACATCTTGTATATTGAAAATCATTCTTGTCACTAAGTACGTCTTGTCTTGTCAAGGGCATTGAAAAAATCAAAATGCAAGAAAGACAATAAATATAGTCAAGAACGGTTTAGATACTATGCCATCAAAATTCAAATAAACAATCAAAACTCTTTAAGAAACATACATGTTGCCTGTTTAGACTTCCAAGTAAAATTGGACTACATTAGATGGAGTCTTTAAAACGTGCCTAGTATCCCGTAAATGACTGTTCAGCATCATGCTTCCTTTCCTGGTCGTGGTCCTGGTCCGTCTTGAACTCAATAAGAAAATGAAATATATAAAATAAGCGATAAGCATCAAGAAATATGGACAAACTACAGAGTTAGAAAGATGGAATTGAAGAAAAATACAAACATGGAAAGACAAAACTAAATCCATTGTACGGGGACATGGGATTGGCAAAAGTTTAATATATGAACAAAAGTGTACAAAATGTGTATCTCTACAAAATGCAATTCCAAACAATGTGATGTGAATCCAAAGATAGTTGCACCTTTACCTAGCACATTGTACCATTGCATAACAATGTGATCTTCTTATAAAAGTTGTGTCTCTAAAATTGCCAATTTACTTGATAAAGAAATGTTTTAAGTAATTCGATTAATATTTATTTCAAAAATATATATCGGCTGACTTCGAGAATTAATTAACAATGCAACATTTGATCTTGAAAACACCAATATCCCTTACTCCCTTAATAGCAGTAAAGGGCCGTTTGCCAAACACTTACTCGGTAAGTGCTTACTGATAAAATTTTAACACTATTATTTACTTACCAGGTAAAATTTTAATCCACCAAAACGAAATCGTATGCAACAATTTACCCGGTAAGCGCTTTTCGTGGTATAGTAAGAGTCATCTCCCTCAATTTCCGGGTAAAACTCTTGGTTCTCTTCTCGCTGTTACCGGGTAAGATTATTGGTCTTTACCATATTCATGCGGTGAGATAATGTTACTTGGTAAACACTTACCCGGGTAATTTGGTAAACGGCCCCTAATTAAGAAAGGATGAATGAAGGTGTACATACGTACATATATACATTATACATAAATATATAAACATGAATTATGTACCATCTAAAAGAGTAATATATATTGATGAAAATCAATAACTTGTCAAACAAAAAGAAATGTAATTTCATCAATAACTTGTCAAATAAAAAGAAATCTAATTTCATCAATAACTTGTCAAACAAAAAGAAATATAATTTCATCAACAACTTGTCAAAAAAATAGAAATCTAATACTATAACTTACAGAGAGAACAGAACCCATAAGCAGAAACAATACAAGCAACAATACATACATACATACATTATCAAAAACTCAAGCTAACAAAAGTAAAGGCCACCATTATCAAAAAGAAAGGGACAATTGGTACAAGATCAGTTAGTTGAGAACAGATTCCAGAACATGTACTATAACTTAGAGGAAAGGATTTCATTGCTTTAAAAAACACCCCCTCTACCAAAAACATCATGAAAATTATAAATGAAAACCATTGGGGACAACTGTCTGTCAAGATAAAAATAAATAATCATAGTTGGAGATTTAGGAGCCGTTTACCAAACATTTACCCGGGTAAGCACTTACCGGTAAATTTAACACTATCAGTTACTTACCGGATAAGATTTTCGTCCACCAAAACTGTATCGTATGCAACAATTTACCCCGTAAGCGCTTACCGGGTAAGACTTTTGGTCGTTGTCTAACTCTTACCGGGTAAGATTTTTGATCCTTACGATATTCATCCAATAAGGTAAAATAACTTGGTGTTCACTTATCCGAGTAAGCGAACACCAAGAAGCAAAAATAACTTGTGAAACTCTATGCTGCGTGAAATGAAAACGGAAAAAATCAGAACATACATCAAGAAGCAAAAATAGAGGCCAAACAAATTAGAATACATATAAAGAATGATATGTCCAAGTGTAAGTGAAAAAAGAGACCTTCGGCGACATCATATCCTAGATGATAAGATGAAGATTGTCATCCTCCAACCATCTCCCTAACAACAACATCACCCTAAACTCTAACTTTGCAAGCAATTGAGAGAAACATGTGGCTTCACACCCAGTAAATGTCCTATATGAAAAATGGAAACTTTAACAGTCAGACCTTAGAAGTTATTTTTGTTACTCATGTCATGGAATTAAGCTTCTTGCGTTTATAGAAGGGAGAACGCATACAAAGTTGCCTTAAGGAACCTTAATGAACGAGGGACGCCCTTCAGAATTTTAACTAATCTTTCTTTATTGTTTGAGGAACTATGTTGCTTTTTTAAACGAAGTTATGAATTACAATGGTGGTTCTGTTGGCTTAAGAACTAATCTTGTTGTATGGAATAATGGGTGCACATTGTGTGTCTGATGTCTTTTATTGCTTGTGATTTACTCAAGTACCTGAGAAACGGAGCTTCTAATGAAAGATGAAGCTTTTATTCTACCGTGTAGATGGTGCAACTTTGAAGTGAAATACTAAAACTGAATGAAATTAAGAATCTCAAAGTAAAAAGCAAACCAATTTTAAACTCTACTTGGAATCAAACCAAAATTGAACTAAATGAAATCTTACAAGGTGATGAAATGTTACTTATTTATATTCATATGACTCAGTCCTGTAGAACCATCCATAATTAAAAAAAAACAATTTGATATGGAGATTCAAAACCAAATTCAAACGAAACTAAATGAAATCTTACCTGGAGATGAAAAGCAGGGCCGGCCCTGGTCACGTGCAGCCCGTGCGGTCGCACAGGGCATCAAAGCCTAAAGGGGCATCAGGTTGTCATATGTTACTAGTTTTAGGTCTAATAATTTGGGAATTGGACAATTGAACTTTAACTATAAAAACAGGCCCAAAGTCTAGTAGTGATGAATATCGAATGCACATCGTGAACCAGTTAAAGCCATCATTCCAACAACTCAATCTAATTTCTACTGTTCTCCAACGTTCGACTATTTCGATTTTCAAGGCATGGAGTTCTCTTTCCAGCCAATTAACGGTCATGAAGTCAGATTCAAGAAATCAAAGATGGAAATCTCGAATGACTGATTTCTACTGTTGATTGAACTTACCGAGTTGTTGTGTGAGTCATATTATGATTTATGAATCTTCAAATATTTTTGCAAAAAAATCTAAATTTCTAACTGATTATTATAAAGTTGTGTCATGTGGTCGTATGTGTTATTGACCTACTAGGTTAAGGCGAAGGGGCTTTTGTCATTTTGATAATGAGTCTTCCTCTTGCATATTGAAATATCTTAGAATTGAAATTTTCAATGTATATGAGCACATCATTGTATCAACATAGCTAAAGCACACTGCACAACATTAACAACATATTGTGATATTGTCTTAATTATTGGGCACTTGTTTTTTGCAATGCACAGTAACATAAATTATGAATTTTACAATTTATTATTGTTCTTTTGACTTTTGTTTACTTTGAGGTTTGACATTACTGCATTAGATTTAGGGGTCGTTTGATTGATTTTCTATTAAGTTCTATATGGATAAAGTTGTCTGTATGAATTAATATGTTTGTATAAGTTGGAAAAGTTTTTGTTTGATAGAGTTTTTTTGCAAATGTAAGGAGTGTTTTTTAGTTGGAAAGGACCTGTTTGGAAAAAAAAACTTGGCTTTCTATATAAAGTTCCCCCTAGAAGCTTACTAGATAAGTTGCTTTCTATATCATTAAGTCACTACGAAACATTCATGCATAATTGAGCGAATAAGTTGTTAGTTCCATTAAAAGTTTATTAAGCTGCTAACAGATAGGCCATTAGCCTTTAGTCTTTAGACCTGTAATTTTTTACTTTTACTTTTCGCTTACTATGATAGTAATTTGGATGTAATTTATTATTTTAGTTAAAAACTAATTATAGTTTTCCTTGTCTTTTAAGTCTCATATATTGAAATAAAATTTATATTTTGCTAATTTCAATTTGAAAAAGGGAAAACTGTAAAAGAAGGAAACACGATCTTAATCCAGAATTTATCCTTTTCCCATTCTATATTCTATATTCGGGGTTTTCATTTTTATGTACCCCCCATTGTATTTTTTTTATTATAATTAATAAAAATCAACATGATGATAAGACACTTAGCTTGAATAGGTTCTAAGTTCTTTAAAAAATAACATGTTTCATTGGCTTAAAAAAATAGGGTTAGGGGCATTTTTTTTTATTTCCGCACAGGGCATCAAAAATCTTAGGACCGGCCCTGATGAAAAGTTACTTCTTCAGATTGATATTTGATATGGAGATTCAAACCCAAATTCAAACGAAACTAAATAAAATCTTACCTGGAGATGAAAAAGTTACTTCTTCAGATTGATATTTGATATGGAGATTCAAATCAAATTCAAACCAACTACGAAGAGTTTATGTCTGCGGATGCACAAATTGCACCAAAATGCAATAGAATATATTGGATGTTACCGTATAGTGATGTTGGCATCAATATGTTACCCATCTCTCCTCCATGCTCAAAAGGGGACAATCATTGTTAGAATGAAGAACTTGGTTTTTATATTTCTTGGGACTTCAACCAACAGAACAAAAAGATTACACCATTGAATCAAGCAAAAGATGAACATGAAAAATCATAAAAGCGAAGATGAAAGATGAAGTCTATAAAGTGAATTTCAGTCTAATATTGAAAAGGAAAAACTCCAACATCTGGTTGCTACATGGGTACAATTTAAAATTATTGAAAAACTGTTAAATGCTAAACCTCTCTTTGAGGACTTTTAACAAACACATGATGAGCAACACAATAGCAAAAGAATATAAAAAACATGGAAGGAGAAAGAACAGGATAGTACCAGAGATGAATTGAAGTAAAAAAAACATACAAAATATCGAACTCTAACACACACAAGTGAAATGAATTGAAGTAAAAAAATATACAACACATCGGCCCCTAATAAACATAAGTGAAATCAAACTGTAAACCACAAGAAAACTCAAAGAACAACAAACAAACCCTAAACCACAAGGTAGTGTTTGGTACGCAGACTGGACGGGACTGGACATGACTAATTGTCTGTCCCATGTTTGGTACAACTAGGACAGGACATGACAAGACAAAATTGTTAAAATGACCATATTACTCTTAAATGTTGTTCAATGTTATTTTATATCATATAATGATTGTAAAATGACAACAAATCAATCAAAATATATTTTAATTACATAGTTTTTATAATCAAGTTTAATACATTAAATATAAATCCAAAAAAATGACAATTTTTTATAATCAAGTTTAATACATTTAATATAAATCCAAAAAAATGACAAGTTTTTATAATCAAGTTTGATACATTAAATATTACCCACATTTTTTTAACATTAGACCACATGTAAATAACATTTGTCATACCACAAATTCACTTGTAACCTTTGTCATGACATTATCAAAAGTATAACATTCCAATAAGACATTTCAAATGAACCAAAAATATTACAAAAGGACAATCGTTTTCATCATCTCCTATTGGATGTCAAATGTACCAAAAATATCACAAAAAGACAATCGTTTTCATCATTTCCTATTGGATGTCAAATGTATCAAAAATATCTACCAAAAGGACCATCATTTTCATCATCTCCTAAGACACATTATTTGATCTCATCGTAAATTGACTTCACAAATTCGATTTTCATATAATCATCCAAAATCTTTCAAAACCGATATTGAGATGGTTTGTCAGCAAAGTACTTACCCATTTGAATGATTTCAATCGCCCCAAGCCCAAGTCCTCTCAACTCTTCTCTCAAGTCATCCATTTCGGGTGTAGAATCCGAAATGACCGAAGCCAACCTTTTCATTTGGGTGGTTGCTTGATCGATCGAATTCTTGGTCGCTTCCACCATCTTTGATAAATCGATGCCAAAAGAGAAATCATACCAATATGGAAGAAGCCGGTGGAAGGAGGCGGTGTGGAAGGAGGCGATGTGGAAGAGCTCTCGTCGTGGAACTGGAACGGGGTGTGAAAGAGACGATGACAAAAGAGGGTTTAGGTTTTCTATTGGATTTCAAGGGTAAGATAGTAAATTTGCATTTAGTCCTATCTTATTCCACCTTTTTTTGTGGAACAAAAATCATCTACATTTGTCCCGTCAAATTTAAAAATAGTCATATCTTGTCCCATGTAATTTTTGTCCATGGCATGCCAAACATGAGACTATTTTTTTTTGTCCCGTTCCATCCCATGTAGTCTGCATACCAAACGCATCCCAAAAGAAATTACCTCGATTGGGATCGTGATGGATCGACATTGGAATAAGGAGCGAATCGGAAGATGAACGATATCAATAAGAACCCTAAACGCATTTGTAATCATATTTGAATTCACCGGGAGCTTGAATCGTCATTTTGAGGATCAAATCGTCGCTTTGGAAAGGAAACCATCAACACGTGCGTGTAGGGAAGATAAATAGATATAGCATTGATAAGTTGTATATTATGCATAAACTTGTTGTAATTAAGAGGTTTTAAAAAATTGTGCTTTAAAAAGTGGTACTATATGCAATAATGGTTGTTTTTAAAACTTTAAGACTTTATGCAGTAAAAGATAATACCAAATGCATTAAATGTTGTTTTTAAGACTTTTGTTAAATCTCATTTATAAGATAGTATAGATGAGAAAAGTCTAAAAAAACCCAATAGAATTTAGTGTTTGGAATGATTAAGTCATTAGATAATTTTTGGGAATAAATAAGTCATTGGACATTCCAAAACAAGTTAAATAACTCATTGGACTTTCTGAAACCTGTTAGATACAATCTTATGACCTATACAACTGGTTAATGTGGTAAAATAATGAAAAATTTTCGAAAAAACCCAATAAACATTCATATTTTGAATGATTAAGTCCCTAAACATTTTTTGAGCCAAAAAGTATTTAAATTTATAAATTAAACAAATATAACCAAAAA
>NC_037542.1:4746339-4749348 GCF_001531365.2 Cynara cardunculus var. scolymus | reverse complement strand
TAATCTTTTTAAATCTTTATTTTTAATTTGAAAAATCACATATGTGATATATTTTATTTTTAATTAAAATAAATTTTATCAGTAAGTCTTTTTAAATTTTTTTAGTTTGAAAAATCATCGACAGAATATATTGTAATTTTAATTAAAATAAATTTTATCAAAAATCTTTTTCAAATGTAAGTATTTTTTTTTTTGTACATGTAATACTTTTTTGTTATATCCTTTGATTTTATATATTTAAATACTTTTTGGTTCAAATAATGTTTAGAGATTTAATCGTTTAAAATATGAATGTTCATTGAGTTTTTTTCAGACTTTTTTCCATTAATTTATCACATTAACCAGTTGTATATGTTATAAAAATGTATGTAAC
The DNA here is from genome assembly GCF_001531365.2 of Cynara cardunculus var. scolymus. NCBI lineage: Eukaryota > Viridiplantae > Streptophyta > Magnoliopsida > Asterales > Asteraceae > Cynara > Cynara cardunculus. The sequence continues at coordinate 4,748,975 of NC_037542.1, read as the reverse complement.
AAGTTTTAGAAGGTTCAAGGAGTTATTTAACATGTTTTGGATTGTCCAATAACTTATTTGTTCCAAAAAATTATTTAAAAACTTAATCATTTCAAACACTAAAATCTATTAAGTTTTTTTAAAAATAAATTATTAATTAACTCTGACCTACAAAATATAAAAGGATTTATTTTAGCAATAAGAAGGTATCTGTATGACGATTCACAATTGATGGACCTCCATGAAACTTGTTGGAAATGAACAACACTTTATTGAAACATATAGCAATCTTTTTCAGTTGACTTATTGGAAACTGGTGCCCGATGCAGTCTCCTACCAACCAAACAATTAAGAATGACATTATTTTATCTTTTTTTATTTCAACAAAATACAATTAAATTCATCTTTATTTTATTTTATTTTTTCTTAATTTATATAATAAAGTTTCAAAAATTCAAGTGTTTTTACTGTTTATCTTCAACATGTAAGAGTTTAGATGCTCAATTTGTCGTTCATTTCGTGGAAAGTATTTCGTATAAATGCAAAGTTTTATACATTATCAAATTTCACAAGACAACTCATCAAAGAAATTGTATATCAATATAGAAAATTTTAGACAATTATTATCTATACTATCTTATAAACCAGATTTATCAAAAGTTTTAAAAACAATTTTTAATGCATAAAGTATTATACATTTATGCACAAAGTCTTAAAAACAACTCATAATGCATTAAATACTACTACTTTATGTATTTTGTCTTAAAATCTCTTAATTTACAATTAAAATAATTTGTAATACAAGTTACCAATGCACATTATTACATTGTTTTTCATGTTCTCAAGATACATTTGACATATTTCACTCATGTCATCATCCTCTCAAACCTCTATGTTTTCTTTACATCCCCCAAAGTGAGATTCAAACTGATATTCATCATGAGTTATTAAAAGTTCTCTTATTTAATTGCTCTAGAACTCTCGGTCTCGCTCTCAATTTCTTGATTCTTTGCTCTTGGTGTAAATCAAACATAAGTTTAAATATGTTGGATTTTAAAATGTCATACAATTTTTTTCATCGATAAACTGAAGCTATAACTCTTATTTATTCAAGTATAACTAAAATCATCGTTAAATCTTTTTTAATAAAACCAATGAAATTTCAAAATCGTTAAAATTCACGACTTCCACCGTATTGCACGGATACACAACTAGTTTTAAGTGAATATATATGTATACACAAATTTAGATACACCTACCTAAATCCAACAATAATAAACCTAATTTATATGGAAAGAATCAAAAGTGAATCAATAAAATGGATAAATCCTCCTATATAAATCCACCTTCTCCATCACTCTTTACATGCAAGTTGCAACCCTAAAAACCTTACACAAACCATGGGAGCCTCGGAAAGCACCGGACGTGGTGAGAAAGAGGAGGAAACTAATACATCCGCTGGAGGTCCCAATCTYGGCGCCGCTGCAGTAGCTATTGGCAGCGCTGCGGTGGCTGCATGGGGCGTTTCAAGAATGCTTTCCGACAACAGATTAGAGCCTCCCCTTTCCTTGCCTAATTCCGGTGGCACTACTTCTTCCTCTGCACCTCCACGTCGGTTCAAACTGAACACGGACGGCGCATGCCATCCCAAATATGAAGGTGTCGGCGGTGTTTTGCGAGGTCCGAGTGGGTACGCCGGAATCCTTCAAGACGGTTGTGGCAACTGGGTTCTTGGGTTTCGAGGGTTCATTACTTGGAGTGATTGTTTCACGGTTGAACTCCATGGGATTCTTAAAGGCTTGGAGCTTTTGGATAAACTCGGCTATAAGGAATCCATTCTTGAAAGCGACTCTCAAGCAGCTGTTCAGTGGGTTACTGGAGAGGAGGATGTTGGCCCTGGTAAAAGTCGTGTCGTCGGTGACTGCTGGGAGCTGATCAAGAAAAGCAGGCATCTTGTTCGCAAAAACGGAATTACAATCCGTCGCTGTTCTAGAGATGCCAACAAATACGCTGATAAGTTGGCSAGTGTTGCRATTAAACAACGTGACCCATATGTGGAATTCACAGATGTTTCTCGTGAGATTAACATTCAGTCCTAATCAATCTTGGTCGTTTTACTTTAATAAGTGACTCATGGTTACTTGACCATCCAGTCCTACGTACGTTTGATCATGTTTCCTTAACTAGTTGTCRTATGTTTGATGTTTTCATTAAGCAGCTGTTGGAGAAATTAATGTTTTAAGTATTTGGTTAATTAATTTCTGGCCCTTGTGGATATCTTTCGTGAATCATTTGGGTTTTCCAACCACCACTGGTGGCCTACGCCTTTCCATGTACGCACCTTCCCGGAAACTTTAATTACCGGTGAGTTTGGCGACGGCTTTGAACTCACCTCCTACGACCAACGACGTCCGCTACTCGATCCAATGTTTTAAAGTTAAGTACTATAGAGGGAACGGTATATCTCGATTTTAATATTTAGTTTTATTTTGTTTTTATTAGCAGTATGGTTTTGAAAAACCATAGTGTTTTAACTTTTAAATAAAGTATAAATTTAAAAAATATATTGATATTAGTATCAAATTAACCATTTAAAAGTTTTGTTTTTTATGTAATTTTTTTTTATAATTTAATTTAGTTTTAATAATAAATTAATT
>NC_037542.1:4741458-4742654 GCF_001531365.2 Cynara cardunculus var. scolymus | reverse complement strand
TATCAAAACCCCTTTCATTTTATACACTAATTCCATGAGTTACCAAGTTTGACTTTCAAAAGTCAAACACATAAATCCTATAATTAATCAACAATATTCTTGTGATTTATCTATCATCCAAACTATATAACTTGTTATACAACCTTATTTCATCAAAATAATTACATATACAAAAATCCTTAGCAAACCCTAACCATGACCGCAAATTTGTATGCTCAAATTGATAAAGAATGAGATATATCTATTTAATCTTGATTAATTCTTGGATAATCCTGAAGATTGAAGTTATTTCACATATTAAATGTGTGAAATCTCACCCCCAAAGTTTTCAGAAGTTAATAGAGAGAAAATGGGGTGAAAAAAAGAGTCAAATTCGTGTTTTTCCCAAATTAAACTCGTTTTAGGTCGGGTTACCGCCCATTTTAACCACCTAACGTAAAAAATTCACAATTTTTCGTTTCGATCTCCGTCTTCGATGAATTTTTCGCCTACACGTTTGTAACAGATAATTTATAACTTTCAATAAAAATATTTCAGAAAAGACATCCCAATGAAAGCATTTTTACATATTTGTAGGTATTATGTTTCCTTTGCAGTTTTATCGTTTTTGATTTCAAGCTCGGAATCCCATAAAATTTTTTCGACACCTCCAACAACTTCTAATAGGTCCAAAACTTAGTTTCAAAGCTTAATATCCCATCAAACACCTCTTGTTTGAGTGTTAGCGTGTAGTTTACTAAAATAGCAACGTAATTTGTAAAATATGCATAAAATGCAATCTACATGGCTTTTTCGACTTCCGTCAATTCAACACTTCATATTAATTTATTCAAAGGTGTTCCAACCTTTACATTACCATTTAGATCATCCGTTCAAGTTTTGGGTAGATTTTTCCCATTTAGGCACTCTAATTACCTACCCAATTTCCATTTAGCCAATGTACTTTGTATTTTGATCCCTCAAATAGTTATGTCATTTGTGAGATGTTAGCACCAATCTTACCTCCTACATATCATTCCAACTATGGGTTCTACTTATAGCTCATTAGTACACTAAAGATTTTAGAGATTGTCTTTTTATACAATTGACACATAAAACATGTTTTAACATATAATACATATTTAGAATCACTAGTTAAGCATATTTAGGAGGGTGGATATTACAGTTAACACAAGAATATAGTATTATGACAAATT
>NC_037542.1:4738887-4740558 GCF_001531365.2 Cynara cardunculus var. scolymus | reverse complement strand
GCCAAAACGTCTAAAGTCTAGAAGACCAGCCTCTGTGCCAAAGAGCTTCTGTGGAGACCAGAGCCTCTGCAAGGCTCTGTAAGGACCAGAGTTCTTGGATTCCAAGTCCCTTGGACCAGAGCCCCTCTGTGAAGACCAGAGCCCCTCTGTGAAGACCAGAGCTTCTGTGAGTGCTCACAGAGCCTCTGGTGATGCTCACAGAGCCTCTGGTGATGCTATCAGAGCCTCTGTTGTTTTTAACAAGAGAGACTCTGACTGTGCTATCCTCTGTTATCTTTTAGACGACTACCTTCAGATTCCTTATTCTGGATAAGGCTATTCCTGTTCTGGATAGCGTCWATCTTATCCAGGTTTCGTGGGTTACTGCCTATAAATAGAGTGTTTCAAATAGAGAAAAAGATATGAGAGCAGATAGAGAAATTTCATTGTAATACATAGATTCAAACCCATATGAKAGTCGATTAGGGTTTCTTGAGAGTTTGTAATTTCTATTTCAATAAAAGAAAAGCAGCCGCTGTTTCTCTGTTTAATCTTCTTGTTTACTTTCTCTCTCAAACTTCTATTGTAAATCGTTCTACTGTCAGATCTGGGTGCACAACAAGTGGTATCAGAGCAAAATCGATACGATCATTCTGAAGTAGTTCGTTTTTCTTGAAACAAACTGTGTCTTGAACGCCTACTGTTCGACGACTGTTTGGACCGGAAATCTCATCGATTCATCCCTCTTTCTTTACGTTTAATCAAAATCTTTTTAAAGGATTTTGTGTATTTTTGGATGAAATCGAACCTTTGTTTTTTCTCTTAGGTTTATTGAGTTTCTTGGAGTCAGTCGACTTTTTGAACCTTGTTAGAGTCAGATATACGCTTAAGGCGTTTAGCAAGTGTTCTTGATACCAAGCCGAAGGCATTTGGTGTTTTTATTTGCCAAAAGTAACACCAATTTCTTGAGTTTTGTTTCATCTTCTTTTTCTTATGGTTTCTGAATCTGTATCAGCTTACTGTTTCTCTCGTCAGTAAACACTCATTCTTTCATGTCTATGGCAGTTTTTATTCATGTTTCGCCCTTAAAATCTTCAACAGCTTTTCTGTCAATCTTATTGACCTGCTGTGTCTTGAAGATAATGTGCTTAAATGTGAAAATCTTCTCTCCAGATCTAATTTCTAACAGTGTTTGTCTTTGTTTGAGTTCTAAAACTTCATTCCTTCTCAACTTGCGGTTCTTTGATAGATTCATTGTCATAAGACTAATTGCACTGTTCTGTCATGTAATCCACACAGTTATCTGTCCCTTTAGGGATGAATTTGCTACTTCTGTGTGGAGTAGCTATTCTGTTTTTCATWGTCTGCGTTGGATTGTGAGCAGGTTAAAGCTGCATTATGTGCAATTAGTGGTACTGYAATGTCACTCTGAGTCTGAAATAAGCCAAGGGTTGAAAATGAAGAACACAGAGCTACAATCAGATGGGAGTTTGAAGTTGCAATCCYGAGCTGTCAAAATAAGAGCAAGTGGGTGTGCCGTCATCTCCCTCCGTCTAAACACACTAAAGCTTCTGCCAAGGAAGTAAATGAGAAAAGATCAGAAGACATCATGAAGATGCTTGCTTCATAAAACTTTGAGGGGAGATTGTTAGCTTTATTTTGAAGCTAATGATAACCTTGAAAAAGTTTTAT
>NC_037542.1:4736727-4738711 GCF_001531365.2 Cynara cardunculus var. scolymus | reverse complement strand
GATATCTTCAAACATATCATCGCGAGTACACTTCTAGTATTAATTAAATATAATTTAAATTTAATGTGTTAACAAAAATACAAATTAAATTGATTAGTTAAACCGCTAATTATAAATTAATTCCCAATGAATTAAATAAACTAGACTTAATTAAAATCAAGCCCAACTAAAAATATCCAATTAAATTGTACTCATTTTTTTTGGATTGAACCTCGTTTAATTAAACAAAAACAACCAATGAAAGAAGCCGAAAAACCAACCAATTGCTCCTCCGACCCCGGTCAGTCTTCCCCACCCGACGTCTGTTTTCGTAAGACTCGTGAGAACATCTTTTTACACTTGAAACTTCACAGCAAAACACTGTGAAGGTAAAAAAAATCCGAACCTTCACAGCAAAAATACTGTGAAGGTTACATTTTACTGTGAAATTTCAAGTGTAAAAAAGTGGTCTCACGAAAATAGGTTGATCTCACATGATCCCAAGTTTTTTTATATATATATATATATATATATATATATATGAAAACCGCCCTCATTTGTGTAAACCGTGCAAACCACCTTCATCTGTCGATTTCATTGTTTAATCTTATGAAATTTTTTCATAAAATTGTTTAATCTTGTGAAATTGTTTCATATAATACTTTTTTTAATGAAGTTGTTTCATATATGGTTGTGAAATTGTTTCATATAATACTTAATGAAACTGTTTCATGTATTTCTCTAACATTAATGAAACTGTTTCATGTATTTCTCTAACATTAATGAAACTGCTTCATGTATTTCTCTAAAATTAAAATAATGAAGATGATAATATCTATGATTAATACCCTCCACAATAAAAATAATTAATCAACCTCTCATAATTAGAAAAAAATGAACAAAATGAAAAATTATGATTGGTTGAGTGCGGTTTGCACGGTTTGTACAAATTGAGTGGTTTGCATTTGATCGCTCCCCTATATATATATATATACATACATATATAGCAGGTTTACATTGCAAACCACGTTAATTGTACAAACCGTATGAACCTCATTCAACCAATAAAAGTATTATATAAAACAATTTCACAAGATTAAACAATTTCATGAAAAAATTTCATAAAATTAAACAATGAAATCGACGTAAGAGGATGGTTTATACGGTTTGTATAAATGAGGGTGGTTTTCATTTGGTCGTTCTTATATATATATATATATATATATATATATATATATATATATATATATTGTTTCAAATACAACTCATCACATTTGTACAAACAATGCAATCCAATAAATTGAAATGTTTATGAAAATAATGAGAGATCATTTATTATGATTTCAATATTTATGGAAGATAAATAGAGTTCATTAATTATGATCAATACTTTATCTTAGGAAACAATCAAAGTTTCTACTAAATCACATATTCATCAAATTAAATGTACGATCGAGATTGAGTTGTATTGGTTATACAAATGTAAAAGATTATATAATAACCGACATCTAAGCTAACTACATAAAAAAAAACTCAATTGGTTGAGTATTTTTATCTCCAATTGTCGAGAACCAGAATTTTTCGACTTCAAACTTAACATTCTATTTGGTCAAATTCCTATTTTCTCTAAGTCTAAAGTGTAGAAAAAGATATTGGCAACTTATATCTGATTTTTATTTGTTTTAATAGTCGAAAAATCTAGCCAACACAAAGTTTGAAAGGAGGGGATCGGAGGTTTACCAAATTCCCAAAAAATAATCAGAAATGTTCTTTTGACATAACAAGTCTCTTAGGGTGCGTTTGGTACGTTGGACAGGGTGGGACAGGACAGGACAGAACACAATTGTCCTATGTTTGGTGTTTTTTTATATGGGACTAACTAGAACAAACTAGAATAAGAGTGGGACAAAGTTGTCCATCCTTTACCCATGGAACTAAGTAGAACAAGAAACTTTTTACCACTTTACCCTCAAAAACCTCATACGCATACCTTCCTTCTTCCCCT
>NC_037542.1:4731415-4736177 GCF_001531365.2 Cynara cardunculus var. scolymus | reverse complement strand
TGTCCTGTCCTGTCTTACCAAACGCTGAACAGCTGTCCTGTCCTGTCCTGTCCGGTCCTATCCTGTCCTGTCCTATCCAGTCCTGTCTGCGCACCAAACGCACCCTTAAGTATGAGAAAGGCGTACTACTCTCAACTATCAACTAATGACGTTTAGCCCGCTAGCATCCCACCTTTGGCTAACTTACCCTTTTTTACCTCTAATCCACATTTTCTTTCATTTTTTTGTCTTATGAACATAAAAAAATTTAGGGTTTTTATATCATTTTAAGTTTGACACGTCAACAATGAAAAGTTTGTTTAAAACCTGCTATAACAAGTAAAAATCTTTAATAAAAAATATTTAAAACTATATTGTTGGTTTCATAAAAACTAAAAATACAATGCTATAATAAAAAAGTTTATAAATGTAATTCACGCATTTTACTATTTCACTAATGTATCGTGTTAAAATTATAATTTCATAAATATTTTTTTTACAATATTAAGAAATTGAATTTTTTATAACCAAACTCTCTTTTAGTAAATTATTTATACACATTTTGCAAGCATAATCGACAAAACATCGAAAAAAAATTACGTTACTAAAAAGCTATTTCTTATTAAAAAATTATACCCTATAATACTATTTACTCTAATAATATTCTATGAGAGAGAATTTAGGGGCCATTTACTAAATATTTATCTAAAAATAGTGAATCAAATAACTTCTCCTGACTTGATCCTCATGACAAGAGCTGAAAATCTTACCAAATAAAAACGATAATAGGAATAGCGTCTTACCCCGGTAAGTGATGATAGGACTCTTACCGAAGTAAGCATTTTACCGGATAAATTGTTACGTAAGATACCGTTTTAATATACTACAATCTTATATGGTATAATAGATTATAATGTTGACTCCATCCAACATGCATAGCAATATTTGGGTAAACAACCCTTATACATGATGTGACCACTGTATATATCTTTACAAAGATGGATCTTTGAGAAACCCTAAAGTGAAGCATTGAAATGCATCACCTTCAAAGCTCTGAAAAAACAAGTATTATGCAGAGTTTCAAAAGTTATCTTGCATGGGATAAAGATGAAGAAAGACATCTCTGGACGTCAATCACCACAAGCCAAGTTCTGATCCAAGAACAAATCCATAATCAAAAAGAAGGAATATTTAGATCAAGAAAACCCATAACGATTAGGTCGTAAACTTAGGAAAAGATGACATCATTCACGTTCATAACCAAAAAGACAATCAACCTACTACCAAATCAACGTCTTACAGAAGTGGATTCCACAACTGCATGAGTGCAAACAAAAACAAGATTATTAAGGATTAATGGCCATGAAGATTAGCGAAATACTGCTGAGGGTTAGCTTCAAATACAGCCCTTGCTATCATCTCCCCAGGCCTTCCAGGAGCTTTCATCATCTCCACCGCCGATTTTCCTCCGACATTGAAAAGAAACTTGAAGATTGCGAGGATGATTGAGAAGCAGGCTTTGGCAAAGATGCCCATCGTCCCGTATGTGTTTATGTGTGTGATACGGCTGTGTGTTGGGTACTTGAGATACATGAATATATATATACACAGACACACMGAGACACACACAGAATTGTAACCGACGGCTTTTTGGGCATCTGAAAATCTCTTCGATTACTGTAATATTATTTCAATTTGAGAAAAAACTCTTTGGACTTCTCTGATAGGGATGGAAAAGCGAGCATCTCTAATGTATCCTTTTGAGGGAATCTTTGGTTGATGAAAATTGTTTTAAAGTATTCGCATTTCGTGGAAATATTTAGGGGTGTTTGGGATTGTTTATACAAATAATTTATTGACTTATTCTGTTGTGACACTAGTAATAAACATTTTTGAGTCTTTGGATAAACAAAACTTATATCGGTGTCAAACTGGTAATAAGGAGTTTTTTGAAAAAGTTAAACTCTTTTGACTTATAATAAGTTGACAAATGTTTTTGTAGAAAAGTGTAAGTTGTTTCATACAAGCAATCGCAAACACCCCCTTAGTATAGAAAGGATTTAGGTTCGGAAGTATGTGAATGTAATACTGGATTGAAATTGAAACTCAATTCCAAATACAAYCGAATACTGCAAACCAAACAAGACCCTKAAAACATCTTCAACTTTTTTAAAAGCGARTAAAGTGATGGGGTATCTTTTTGTACGGAATTCGGTATGTTTATTAATATCGTATTTGACCACTAAGAAAAATTCAATATTAAACGACATTATTTGATCAAAAGCAAAAGATGTGGTCTCATTATCAAATCTAAAGTCATTATTCCTTTCTTTTGAAGAATAAAGTGATTATGTTTTGGTCTTCTTTATTTTCTTACAATTTTCTTTTATCCATTTATATTTAATTCATGAGATCTCTGTCGATTTTATCAATAATCTGCTTAACTAACATATGATAAATCCAACAAGGTAGAACGAAATAATTTATGCTTGTGGACATGTTATATTTTGCTTAAGCTAAAACCATGATGGAATCTAATATTGGATGTTTTCAAAGTGATTTTATGGCTTGAAAACCCAGATAACTCTTTAACTAAAAACAGAAGTAGTTCTTATAATTATCTTGATCATCAACTTTCTATCCAGAACTGGAGCCCATCTGAAAACAAACGGAAAAAAATACTTGAACAAATACAAGATCAAATATATATCCCCGATCCAAGAAACTAGAAAAAAAAATGTATGACAGTTTAAAATCCAATATATTTAAAATCTAACATATTTAAACGACTCCACAAATGTGTTCGATTTACACCAAGAGCAAAGAATCAAGAGATCGAGAGCGAAACCGAGAGTTTAGAGCAATTGAATGAGAGAACTTCTAATAACTAATGGTGAATATTAGTTTGAATCTCATCTTGGCGGATGGGGAGAAGACATAGAGTTATGAGAGGGTGAAGACATGAGTGAAATGTGTCAAAAGTATCTCGGAAACATGAAAAGAAAAATGTAATAATGTGCATTGATAGCTTGTACTATATGTCATTTTAATTGTAGATTAATAGAGTAATAAAACTCAAAATCTCTAAAAGAATTACTTTCAACTCCAACACTACTCTATTTTATAGCAATTCTAACATTAACTATATTATTAAAATATTCAATACATTTAATAGAATATTATTTCTCTCTCATAAACATTTCTTTTCAATACATCTTATTGGTGGAAGTATTGAAATAATAATTTCTCTTTCTATTTAGTGATGTCTCTAAATTTAGAGATTTTTACGGTTCAATCTCTTATTTTCTCTATTTTACCATATAATCTCTCTTCTCTTCTTTAACATACAATATAACATACCTCAAATACAATCGAGTGGTATCACTATGCGAACATGTTCAATGTGGTCAATTCCCATAAATAACTCTAACATCATGTAATTTGCAAACCTTATTCCCTATCGTAAGGTGATGCCATCCATCCTTTCTCATCCATAGTTTTTTTCAATAATCCAAATTGATGGAATATATCTTCATTGATGGTACTTCATAGCTTTTTCAAGTCCATGTTTAAAACCCCTCCATCATACTTGTTGTATATCTGTTGTAATGTAGTGAGACGTAAAATTCGAACAAATATAAACAAAACATAAGGAATGAATTTATTTTACCAAATAAAACACATAGTTGGGTTCATTTATAAGATGTGAGAACGGGTAGAAAGCAAAATGGTGATAACATCTTGATCAAATGATTAAAATAGCTAATCGAAAGAAATGGTCAAGCACTTTCCAAACATCTAGTTATATACCCGTGCAATATAAGTGTTATAACCGGGTTTATCGATTATAAGTTTAGGGTTGTTTTTTATCAAAGACAGAACTTGAGGGGTTTAATTTGTTTATGTGATTAAAATATTTTAAAATCATCTCCACCGCCTCTTATGGTTTATATTTGTTGTATGTGATATTTTGTGTTCTCATAAGGATGGTAAAAAGTTGGTAAAAGCTCTGTGTGTGTGTGTGTGTTTTGAGCCAAAGCAAATCTTTTAAAAGGGAAGAAATAGAAGCTGATTCATGTGATTTTTGCCTGAATATTTATTGTTGTTATATGCTTCTTCTCTGTTAATGAATGTGAGTTTTATATTAAAAGCATTCATCTTTCAAGTATTGAAAATAGAACCGTATGGTTCTTTATATGAGAAATTTTGAAAACTGATGTTATGCTATGATTAGCATAATTTGGTATTTTGATATGTTAATATCAAATTATTGGAATATGGTAGCATAATTCAGAGAGGTGTATTTTGTGATAAGGGTGACATAATATTTGCTAATTATACTAAAAGATAGATAATGTAAAAGGATGGACAATAAAATCATTGTCAACAATACGTTGGGAGAGTCGTATTGATRGTGTAAAAGTCATAAGTTTTCAAGTGTTGGATATTATTTCAAGTAGATGAATTTGATAAAGATACAAAAATTAGAAGTGAAGCAACAACATTGGCACAAATGAGCTTGTGATTTTGAATTTTTAGTCTCAATTCTTGTATTTAGATAAATTTTATCATTAATCCATCACTAATTTAATCAAATTATTTTCTATTATTTTAATTTGATTTTTCACCAACGGAATATATTTTATTTTTATTAAAAAAATCATCAGTAATTTTTTTTAAATCTTTTTTTATATTTTTTTTAATTTGAAAAATCACATACGGAATATATTTTATTTTTAGTTAAAATAAATTTAATCAGTAATACTTTTTAAATCTTTTTTTT
>NC_037542.1:4721645-4729611 GCF_001531365.2 Cynara cardunculus var. scolymus | reverse complement strand
TTCGGTTTGACCGTATTTGACATTCGGTCGTGAGGTGAGTTAAATAGCTATTCAAATATTATTGTATTAAGTGTRTATTTATGTGCCATCTATATGTATGTGATTTCTATGACTTTAGAGTCGGTTTTATTGGTCTTTTATCTTTGTACGTATTGATCTCTCGATTACGAATTCTTCCGAAATGTCGGTCGGTTTGGATATCCACATATTCCGTCAGTATTGTTTCTTTGATTTCTTGTGAAACCGGAAGTACGGGGATTACTTTGTGTGATCCGTCCCGAAAACGGTGAATGTCAACATGCCGGTGAAGGGGGAGGAACCGGTGAGACATTCTAGTCGTTCTCATTGTCTGTTGGCCGTACTCGGTGCCTACTGTGAAGAGAGGCACGAGTACAGGGACTCGGGCATACCCGGGAGATGAAGGCGGGCTCCCTGCCAGTCATAAGCATTGTATTCCATGAACCATAGGAGCTCGAGCATACCCAGTGACCATGGGCTCCCTGCTAGTCCTATGTGTTCCATTGTTTGGTTATTCCGACATGTTTCTTTAGACCGTTTGACTAACGTATGATATTAGTCCCTTGCAAAGGAATTGACCTGGTATCATTTGATAATTACTTGTAATTTACATTTCGTAATAAGCATGTTATGTCATGTTAATTGTTGGATTCCGGCACTTGGTATTTGGTTATATTATGGACAACCCTTATTTCGTAAGTGTTACTCTCAATTTATTATTCATTGATATAACCATTCAATTGGTTGGTTTTTGGTTCCCGTGTAATTGTATAGACTTGATTTCAATAGTATTTGTTTAGATTATTTATCTCACTAAGGCATGTGCTTATTCCGTTAGCTCATTTTTTTTAGGAAAGAAAGAAGATAAAGGCAAGAACCCAGTGTAGTTAGTTCGTGATTAGTTTGGGGATCGTTGCCAAACCTTGGTATATATATATATATATAATTATGTCTAGTTTCTATTTTGGGTTGTAAATATATCCGGGTAGTTATTATGTTGTCCAGATTTTTGGTTGGTAAATGTTTTAATTATAAGATTGTAAGCTTTCGTTTTGGATTTGGAAATACTTATTAAARTATWWTTAGCTTTTGGTGGTTTACTTAGAAAATGATATCTCGTATGTTATGTTTTGGTGAAATCGTAACCGAGGTGTTACAGGCAACATCTTAATCTTCCAAGACAGGCCTCCCTGCTTCGTTCAGATTGCGCTCCCCAAAGCGACGATTCCCGAAGCATCCGTTTAGAAAATCGATTTCCATACTCTCCATCGCTCCTCGATCCTTCCATCGCTCCTCGATCCAGGTAATCGATTCAAACTCTGATTATGTAAATGGTTAGGGTTCATTGCATCCCTTCTCTATCCAGGTAATCGGTTCAAACTATGTAAATGGTTAGGGTTCACTATCAATCCACTTATGTGTGTACATCGATTCAAAGATTCCTCAGTCCTTCATCGCTCCTCCATCCAGGTAATTTATAATTTATTTTTGTTTTCCAACAATTTCAATCTTGCTTTCATATTTATCTCCTGATTCGATTCTTCCATCACTTCTCATTTTTGTTTTGTTTTGCATTTACATGTTTAATCGACAATATGAGCAAGAACCTTTGTGATAGATGTTGGAAATCAATATAGACCAGCACCTAAAGTGAATTCATCAACATGAATGTCGAGGGATAAAAGTTTGTTCGTATGTATTTTTTATGCAAATAAGGTGTTTGATAAAATGTGCGAGAGAAATTTGGGTTCTCTTTTGTGAGTGAAACTTCACCATTTTGTTCATCTTTCATTAGGTGTTTAACTTATATGGGTTCTCTTTATGCTAAAATTTGTAGTTCTTCTCGGTTAAAATGATGGAAGGTAGTAAGTTATACTTCTGTTGTTGTTTCTGATTCGCAGGTTGAAGATAGATGGTTTATGGAAAACATCCAAAGAATCTTCATTCGAGACAGAACCATTGGTGGTAGCGAAATCAGAAAAAGTTTTAAACAAGAAATAGAAGTATGTATAGCTACACTTGGATTTGGGTCAAGATGTGTTTTTGTTACGCACTTGTCATACTTGTGGATTTAAGTTTGCTATGGGAGATGAAGGAAATAAGAAGTCCCACGAAACTTGGGTTCAAGGTACATTTCATGTTTTGCATTACTAACGATTGTCGTTATTGAACTTTCTTATTTTGTGGGCTCATTTTCATTATGTGATGGTAATCAAAAAACTAATAAGTTTTTCTATTTACTTGATCTGAGATCAATTTGCATTAATAAGTTTTTATATTTTCTCATTTTCTGTCTTCAGTTTTTTGGATGTAGCATTTACTCATTCATCATTCGTGGATTTTATGCTTAAGAGTTGGCTTAATGAAAAAGTTGTTGATATATGCCCATTAGAAAGAGGGGCATGTTATGTCGGTACTGAATGGTGATACTCTTGCTCATATTAAAAAGGTATAATAAACATTTTTTTTGAAATATACAATCTTTTCTTTAATATTAACAAAATTAGTTTAGACCACTCTTCTATTCTCTTTTAAGTGGAATTATAATGGCAGGTGTAGGAGTCTATTGGGATGATGGAGATGGAACTTGGTGATAGATGGATTTTCCATAAACACAGTAAGTGAAATTGTAGTGATTTCATTTCTTCATTTTTCCATATTGGGTGCTTTTCATGTGACTTATTGTAACCATTGGTACAATTTATCTATATTTATACTACCTTATAAACGACAGGATCCTTATGTTGGTGCTTTTCTTGTAAAAGATGACCCAGGATCTGAGGCCATAGGTTCAGATACAGAGAAAAAG
Organism: Cynara cardunculus var. scolymus; assembly: GCF_001531365.2. Taxonomy (NCBI): domain Eukaryota; kingdom Viridiplantae; phylum Streptophyta; class Magnoliopsida; order Asterales; family Asteraceae; genus Cynara; species Cynara cardunculus. The sequence continues at coordinate 4,726,784 of NC_037542.1, read as the reverse complement.
CATATATGAGCTCAAGGGCAAATAGTTGTTTAATCGTCTCCATGAAGTTAGTACACGGGCTCAGGTATCTGTTGTGATGCAACTGTTAAGTAATTGTGGTAAACTTGCTGAGCTTCTATATATTTTGTACTACATGTAATCAACTTTTAAACCTTTTAAGAAGATTACAAGTATCCAAGGAGACTGGGTTGGTCTTAACGGTCATAGGCGGTTACGGATAACAGAAATGGTGAGTGGAGGCTTCATTTCTATTTTTCTGCCAGTTAATTGCGTACTAGCACTCTATGTGATGCTATAGTTTACCTCATTTTGATTATTTATTTCTCTGGACAGGTCAGTGACGATCCCCTTGCAGTCCACATGGATCATCCCAAGGTATCATCCACTCATATCCTAAAAGATTTATGTAACGCCCCAACCCACACATTGCATGTAACACATATTTCATACAAAAGAAATACATAATATCATTCCATTCAGGTTCCTTAGTACAAGAATCTAACATGACCGAATACAAGGTCCAAAATTCAAAATACATGTTTTGTACTAATCAACAGAACTATTCGTCAAAAGCAACTTCTCATCCAAAATGCATATAAGAAAAACATCACATCTTTCCTTTTTCTTTACCTTCTGTACCTACTGCAATACATATTTAAAATCACAAAAACGAGGGTTAGACTGAAAAGTCTAATGAGATACCCTATTCATGTCATTGCAGGGTGAAGGATCACCAAAACCTTTATAAAAACAACTATTCATGTATATATAACAAATATATGAATACACAAGAACGTAATACCAGATTATTTTCCACTTTTCATGCTAATTACTTAGTTGTTCAAATTTCATACCTTTGAACCAACCGGGTTCCATACAATCCCACTTTTTAAACCTTTTCTCATCAAACGAGGTTTAAACAAAGATTCAAGCCAAACCTGATGTTTCCTCCTCAATAACATCCAGACTATGATTTCCAATAAGAACCTTGATCCTAAATCTTTAAATCACAAAGAAATAAAGATTTCAGACCACGGTAATCTTAAAGGATATAATAGAAAGAGTTATATAATACCACACACACACAAGTGCCACCCTTATATCAAATGTACACCTCTCCTTGATATGTCATCCTTATCCCATGGTATACCTCTCCTTGATATGCCACCCTTATATCAAATTTACACCTCTCCTTGATATGCCACCCTTATTTCTTCATCAAAACATTTTACAAAAATAATTCCAAATAGACCGCAGCCATTGGAATTATTATCCGTCCAAAAATCATTTATATCAAAACTTTATTTTATGATAAAATAACAATTTTTATCCAAACACAAGACATCATCTCAAATCCAGTCAACTTGACTTATCCGGATTTCTTCTCCGGTCAACACATCGAACAAGCATTGTCCGATTTACGTACTTGGAAAATAGTTTCTAACCTTGTCCGGATATCAAGTCCGGTCATCATACCACATAAACTTTGGTCGGTTTAACACTTAGAAGCAAAATCAACTTTGTCCGGATATCAAGTCCGGACAACACTCCGCTCAGGACTTGACCGGTTTAAATAAATCGCTCACCACTTGATCGTATTCCTACTTCTCAGTATATAATGACAAAGTAATATTACCAATTATAATCCGCTTAACACTTAAACGGTTTATAAAAATCTGGACAATAAGCCGCTCAAGGCTTGTCCGATTTAAACTAATCCGGACAATAAGCCGTTCAAGGCTTGTCCGTTTTAAATACTTATCCGGTCACTCTTTGTCCAGATAAACACTTAAAACAAAAGATGCAAGGTTTCTTTCTAAAGAATAATAACATGAAAAATACAAATAAAACCAGTAGAAATTTTATGCAAAAGATTTAGAAACCACTCACCTTAACAAGCTTTTGAAACCAAATACTTGCAATCAACTTGAATCATCAAACACTTGAAATCACCCTTTTTGCAAATCCGGACAACTCTCTTTAAATCTCTCTCAATTTTTTCTCAAAATAGCAGGAAGGAGCAAATGAAGAGGCTAAACCCCTTTTTATACCTTCCAAATATGGAAGGTCGGCTAAACCGTCTTCTTCCCCCTTTTCCACCTCATGCATACTCAAATATGCACACATGCACACACAAACATACCTCCATACTTCATGCATGCATAATATATACATATATATTTATCCAATTAATGCACAAATCCACATACCAGCATGTATCAAATTATCATGCTATCACGTAATCATTTAATCAAATAATTCACACATTAATTACCTTGGGTAATAACCAGGATCTAGTTATCACAATTTAGGGTTCGTTTACCTAAAAACTTACCCGGTAAGTGAGGATGACGACTCTTACCATGGTAAACGGCACCTTAGAGATGCAATATATAGGAACTAGGATGGAATCTACTTTCATTAATACCATACTCTTTGATAAAACAGTGCTTGTATAAGGATTTTCTCTGTATTACAGGATTCAACGTTTAACAAGGATGATGATGTCATACATACAATCCTAAGAGATGTTCTGAAGACAAGTTCTCTTTGGAGGGATCATGTTCAAACATACAATCAGATTTAGCTATTTTTCTGTTTGCATATAATGAGAGTTTAGCTGGAAAATTGTCATATTTGCACCTGCTTCATAAATTACCCAGCTCTTTAAGAACAATAACCATATTGTTAAACTAACTTAGGGCTGTTTACCTAAACACTTACCCGGTAAACGCTTAACGGTAAAATTCAACTCGATTGCTTACTTGCCGGGTAAGATTTTAGTCTACAAAAATGACATCATATGCAATAATTCACCCGTAAGCGTTATATTAGCAACCTTAATGTGTTAATGCAAGTTGTGGAAGTGTCAACTTCGAAGACTGCAATATATTAGCAACCTTAGAAAGTATTTATCGATATTTCTTATGCATTGTTTTCTAAATATTTTGTTTGTAATTATTGTAAGCTATATTGTTCGTAAATTATGTCTTGTTCTTGTTTGCCAATGCCGATACAAGGCTTTTTCAAAAATGCTACTATTTAGAATATTACAGAGTTGTTTTAAAATTTTCATCCCTCTAAACCAGTCTTGACACTAATGTATGGTTTTAACACTTTACATAAAAAACGCTAATGTGGGTGTATTGAATCTCTTCTTCCATGACTCCAAACTAGGTACTGTCAAAACTCATGTTGTCATTGTTGTTTGCCTATGATGACATCATGCCATTTATGGTTGCCTGAAAGACTAAACCTTGCACAAAGTGTGCTCATATACCAACAGTTGCCTAAAAAAAAAAGAATAATTCTTTCATTTTGATAGTTATTCTTCTAAAAATTTGGTTTTAAATTTAGTCCCCTTAGCTTGACAAAGTATATGAAAATAAAAACAATGCTTCTTTTGGAAAATTTAAATATTTGAATCCCATTACTTTTGTTTGTAGACGTCTTATGAAGATTGTGAAGTCCTTAAGCAATATCCATGGCAATCTTCAGCCGTGTGTCTAAGATGTGATTTCTTTTGTTTTTAACCTTCCAAGCCATTTTTTGGGAGAAGTCATCATCATATATTCAAAAACAATGAAATGTACATCCCGCTGCATTGTGCGGGCACACAACTAGTAATGTTTTTTAAATGTAAATACTTKTTTGGTATATTTGTTTCATTTTATAATTTATTTTACTTATGTAAGTTTTTTTTTCCAAAAAATATTTAGGGACTTAATCGTTCAAAATATGAAGTTCATTGATTTTTTTCAGACTTTTTCCATTATCTATACTACCTTATAAACCAGATTTATCAAAAATCGTAAAAACAATTTTTAATGCAGAAAGTACTATACATTTATGCACAAAGTCTTAAATGTCTTAAAAAAACTCATAATGCATTAAGTACTACTACTTTATGCATTCAGTCTTAAAATCTCTTAATCTACAATTAAAATGACATATAGTACAAGCTACCAATGCACATTATTACATTTTTCTTTTCATGTTTCCGAGATACTTTTGACACATTTCACTCATGTCTTCACCCTCTCATAACTCTATGTCTTCTCCCCATCCGCCAAGGTGAGATTCAAACTGATATTCACCGTTAGTTATTAGAAGTTCTCTCATTCAATTGCTCTAAACTCTCGGTTTCGCTCTCGATCTCTTGATTCTTTGTTCTTGGTGTAAATCGAACACATTTGTGGAGTCGTTTAAATATGTTATATTTTAAATATATTGGATTTTAAACTGTCATACATTTTTTTTCTAGTTTCTTGGATCGGGGATATATATTTGATCTTGTATTTGTTCAAGTATTTTTTTCCGTTTGTTTTCAGATGGGCTCCAGTTCTGGATAGAAAGTTGATGATCAAGATAATTATAAGAACTACTTCTGTTTTTAGTTAAAGAGTTATCTGGGTTTTCAAGCCATAAAATCACTTTGAAAACATCCAATATTAGATTCCATCATGGTTTTAGCTTAAGCAAAATATAACATGTCCACAAGCATAAATTATTTCGTTCTACCTTGTTGGATTTATCATATGTTAGTTAAGCAGATTATTGATAAAATCGACAGAGATCTCATGAATTAAATATAAATGGATAAAAGAAAATTGTAAGAAAATAAAGAAGACCAAGACATAATCACTTTATTTTTCAAAAGAAAGGAATAATCACTTTAAAGAAAATTGTAAGAAAATAAAGAAGACATAATCACTTTATTCTTCAAAAGAAAGGCATAATCACTTTAGATAATCATTTTATCTATACTATCTTATTAAGCAAATTTAACAAAATTCTTAAAGTCTTAAAATTTTAAATGACCAAAATACCTTTTATACTCACTTTTTATCCCCTTCTCTCCTCACATACATTCACCCTCTCACATACATTCACCCTCTCACAACCGATTTTTTTTAAATTATAATTTTAAATTTACACTTTATACCCATGTAATTAATTAATTAATTAATTTACTTTATGTCATTTACTTTTAAATGTTTCATTTTAAACTTTTATCAAATTAACATACATAATCGTATATCAATTAAAACATGTTTAAAAAATACATTTTTATTTTAACAAATTACACCATTATAATCGTCTCGTTAATACCTTCGAAATGAGTCCAATATTGAATAG
>NC_037542.1:4712762-4721575 GCF_001531365.2 Cynara cardunculus var. scolymus | reverse complement strand
TCCAAATTGCACTGTATAATATGTTTTGAATTAATATGTTCTTAGGTTTTTTTGAAATATATATATACATGTATTAATTCAACCTTAATCTGAGTTTATGGACAAAAAAGAGGGTAAACAGTTGAAATTTCATTCTAAAACCCACTTTTTTTTGTCTTTTCATGGCTTATGATCTGTCAAATTTATAGTTTTCTTTATTGGTTTTTGAGTATTTATCTTAAAACCCAAGTTTCTTGGTTCTTTGATCTTGGTGTAAATCGAACACATTTGTGGAGTCGTTTAAATATGTTGGATTTTAAATATATTGGATTTTAAACTGTCATACAATTTTTTTCATCGATAGTCTGTAATTGGAACCATAACTCTTATTTATTCAAATTGTATTAATATGTAAAGACCAAGTGTAACCTATATCTTCATTAAATCTGATCTTATAAAATCAGTGGAACTTCAAAATCGTTAAAATTAATGACTCCCGCCGCATTGCGTGGGTACACAACTAGTTCTTCAAAAGAAAGGAATAATCACTTTAGATTTGATAATGAGACCACATCTTTTGCTTTTGATCAAATAATGTCGTTTAATATTGAATTTTTCTTAGTGGTCAAATACGATATTAATAAACATACCGAATTCCGTACAAAAAGATACCCCATCACTTTAYTCGCTTTTAAAAAAGTTGAAGATGTTTTMAGGGTCTTGTTTGGTTTGCAGTATTCGGTTGTATTTGGAATTGAGTTTCAATTTCAATCCAGTATTACATTCACATACTTCCGAACCTAAATCCTTTCTATACTAAGGGGTGTTTGCGATTGCTTATATGAAACAACTTATACTTTTCTACAAAAACACTTATCAACTTATTATAAGTCAGAAGGGTTTAACTTCTTCAAAAAACTTTTTATTACCAGTTTGACACCGGTATAAGTTTTGTTTATCCAAACACTCAAAAATATTTATTATTAGTGTCACAACAACGGAATAAATCAATAAATTGTTTGTATAAACAATCCCAAACACCACTAAATATTTCCACGAAATGCGAATACTTTAAAACAATTTCATCAACCAAAGATTCCCTCAAAAGGATACATTAGAGATGCTCGCTTTTCCATCCCTGTCAGAGAAGTCCAAAGAGTTTTTTCTCAAATTGAAATAATATTACAGTAATCGAAGAGATTTTCAGATGCCCAAAAAGCCGTCGGTTACAATTCTGTGTGTGTCTCTGTGTGTCTGTGTATATATATATTCATGTATCTCAAGTACCCAACACACAGCCTTATCACACACACAAACACAAACACATACGGGACGATGGGCATCTTTGCCAAAGCCTGCTTCTCAATCATCCTCGCAATCTTCAAGTTTCTTTTCAATGTCGGAGGAAAATCGGCGGTGGAGATGATGAAAGCTCCTGGAAGGCCTGGGGAGATGATAGCAAGGGCTGTATTTGAAGCTAACCCTCAGCAGTATTTCGCTAATCTTCATGGCCATTAATCTTTAATCATCTTGTTTTTTGCTTGCACTCATGCAGTTAAGGATTCCACTTCTGTAAGACGTTGATTTGGTAGTTGCTTGATTGTCTTTTTGGTTAAGACGTTGATTTGGTAGTTGCTTGATTGTCTTTTTGGTTATGAACTTGGATGATGCCGTCTTTTCTTAAGTTTACGACCTAATCTTTATGGGTTTTCTTGATCTAATATTCGTTCTTTTTTAGTATGGATTTGTTCTTGGATCAGAACTTGGTTTGTGGTGATCGATTTCCAGAGATGTCTTGCTTCATCTCTATCCTAGGAACGGTTGCACTTTCTAAAACGGTGGCCAATCATGTCGAGGAACGGGCCCAAGAATTTTTGGATACAGTTTATACCATATAAAACGGTTGCACTTTCTAAAACAAAAGGGTTGGATCTATCACGAACCTAATTTTTTTATCTTACCATAGAAGAACAATACGGTGGCACATGCCACCTCAACCACCTCTTTGGGTCCGTCTCTGATCATGTCACTTACTGAAAGTGAATGGTGAAGAAAAATGTTCATGTTCATCAGATGAATAATGTAAGAAAATGTAGATTAGAGGTAAAAAAATGTATAGTTAGCCAAAGTATGTGTTGATCCTCTCTCTCAGTGATTTGATGATAATTTTTTTTCCCTTTCACGTTGTATTTGTGTTTCTGTATTTTCAGTTCCAGCGATCATCACTGAGTATGTTCAGTGATCGCTGAAGAACTTTCATTGTAAATTCATCAGAGACAACAATACTTCAAGAAGACAACACTCACACCAAAGAACCTTCAGCGAACGTCGAAGACTGAAACTGAAGATTAGAGACTAGCGAGTACGTGATCTGAAGCGGTATTCAGTGATCACAAGYCTGWCTABMTATGTGTGAAGACTGCTCTAGCTTCAGCGAATGATGATGAGACCTTCAGGTCATTCCAGCATTCAGCGATCAAAGGAAGCTTGCTTAGCACGATTGTTGTTGTCTTGTCCTTATACACACAAAGGACAAACCATACCCTTGCAAAAGTTAGTACGGTACGGAGCCGATTAGTCGACTCTTTGTCCACCAACTTTAGGCAAGGATGTCTGCTCAAAAATAGTGTTTTTATACTATTCACTGTAGCAAAGGACAAGCCTTCCTCTTAAGGCTTGACACACACTCTAAACCTACCATATTGCATTAAATGTTCATTTAATGCACTGGGTATAAATAGAAGTGTTTCTTCTCCATGTAGAGTGCGCGCATCTCTCTGCTATCCTCTTCTTACTTCAAGCATCCTCTAGCTTAAATAAAAGATCTTCCTTTTAGCAATCTCTGTTCTTGTATTTGCTAAAGATCTGTGTGTAACCAAAGATTGTTTAGATAGGTTTTCTTTACCTTATCGTTCCGCAAACAGTCTTGTAAAATCTGTATTGATCTTCTCTATCAATATATATATTTTAAATTTGAAAATATTGTGTTTGTATTCATCCCCCATTCTACAAACTGTTTCTATTCTTGTAGACCCTTATGGGACCAACAGTATGGTTGCTAGCGGGCTGAACATCACTAACTGATAGTTCAGAGTAGTGTCAAATTTCACCTTTCTCATACTTGAGGGACTTGTTATGTCAAAAGAACATATATGATTATTTTTCAGATTTTGAAAAACGACCACACCTTTATATTTTTCTATTGGCTTGATTTTTAAACTATTAAGACAAATAAAAATTATATATAAGTTGCCAATATCTTCCTCTACACTTTTGGCTTGAGAAAATTTGAATTTGGCCAAGTTTTGAAAGATAAATCGAAGGTTGAAGTTCGAGGTCAAAAAACTCTAGTTATCGAAAATTAGGTTTATAATACGGTGGGATGAAAACTTTAAATAAATGTAAACAAAAAAGTATGTATAAATACGTTTTTAAAAAATAAAACACATAATTCGTTTCATCTTATACCAACATGTTCAATGTGGTCAATTCCCATAAATAACTCCAACATCTTGTAATTTGCAAACCTTATTCCCTATCGTAAGGTGATGGAATATATCTTCATTGATGGTACTTTATAGCTTTTTCAAGTCCGTGTTTAAAACCCCTCCATCATACTTGTTGTATATTCGTTGTAATGTAGTAAGACGTAAAATTCGAACAAATATAAACGAAAACATAAGGATTGAATTTATTTTACCAAATAAAACATATAGTTGGGTTCATTTATAAGATGTGAGAATGGGTAGAAAGCAAAGTGGTGATAACATCTTGATCAAATGATTAAAATAGCTAACCGAAAGAAATGGTCAAGCACTTTCCAAACATCTAGTTATATACCCGTGCAATATAAGTGTGATAATCGGGTTTATCGATTATAAGTTTAGGGTTGTTTTTTTATCAAAGACAGAACTTGAGGGGTTTAATTTGTTTATGTGATTAAAATATTTTAAGCCTCTTATGGTTTATATTTGTTATATGTGATATTTTGTGTTCTCTCATGGGGATGGTAAAAAGTTGGTAAAAGCTTTTTTTGTGTGTGTGTGTTTTGAGCCGAAGCAAATCAGAACTTAAAAGGGAAGAAATAGAAGCTAATTTATGTGATTCTTGCCTAAATATTTGTTGTTGTTATATGCTTCTTCTCTGTTAATGAAGGTGAGTTTTATATCAAAAACTTTCATCTTTCAAGTGTTGAAAATAGAACCATATGGTTCTTTATATGAGAAGTTTTGAAAACTGATGTTATGCTATGATTAGCATAATTTTGGTATTTTGATATGTTAATATCAAATGATTGGAATAAGGGTGGCATAATCCAGAGAGGTGTATTTTGGGATAAGAATGGCATAACAAGGAGAGGTGTATACCAGGATAAAAATGATATAATCAATAGAATGTAAAAATTGGATTTTTGATCAAGTTGTTAATTGTCATCGCATCCTTATGATGCGATGACCTTGAGTTGTCGCATCTGTGTGATGCAAGGACTTGGGTTATCGCATCATATTGATGCGATAAGTTGTTGTTATCGCATTCTTATGATGCGATGACCTTGGATTATCGCACCAATATGATGTGAAAACTTGAGTTATCGCATCCTATTGATGTGATGAGTTGTTTTTATCGCATACTTGTGATGCAAGAAGTGTGTTTGTTGCATCCTTGTGATGCAACAAGTTGTGTCTATCGCACATGTAGGATGCAACGAGATGGGTTCTCGCATCCGTATGATGCGAGGAAATGAGATAGTATCAACCAAGTTATGTTTATCTCACCAGTGTGATGTGATGAGATAGGTTCCCGCACTAGCATGTTGCGGGTAAATAGGGTAGTCTCACCCAATGTTTGTTGATCACACCAGTGTTATGCAATGAGATGGGTTCTCGCACGAGCGTGTTGCAAAGAAATAGGGTAGTCTCACCCAATGTGATACATGAAAAATTATGGTTTATGGGTTATGCAATAAATGGATAATTTGTTGTTTGATGTGACAAAGAGGGTTGTTTAGTCAAAATGTTGTATGTTTGTTATTTATGTAAATATGGATTTTATAAAAGGGTTTTGGTGATTTTCACCCTGTAATAGCAATCAAAGTGATTTCTTACTAGACCTCAATGTCTAATACACATTTTGGTGTTTTAAAATGTGCATTACAGGTCGGGAAACCAGATGATAAGGGGAAGGAGAATTTATGAAAAAAATATATGATTGCTTGCATATAGATTTTTGGGATGAGGTGTTAATATTTATACCTGATTACTTGTTATATATTTAAGTTTTGTATAGGATTATGGAAGAAAAATTTGGTAGCTATTTTTGTACTGCAACTTTGTTAGATGTTGGGACCAAATCTGGAAATTGTATTTCTTAATATATGAAAATATATGTTTATATGCAAATGTGATATTGGGGTGTTACAATAAGTAACACACTAACTCCAGCGTCGACAAGGCTGCCACTGCTTACCACCTTGTTTTTGTTTTTAATTAAGCAAGGTTAAGTTTTTGGTTACAGGTCTGGTAATTGTTTTCTTTGATCCACAAAGGATTGATGGTTTGCTGGGGGAATTAGGAAAAGGGGAAAACTTATATGCTTTTTTTTTGTTTTTCACGAGGCAGAGGGTTGTTGATTAGGGTTCATCCAGATCATCATCACGATCATATATAAACTGAATTTGTTTATTTTGTTGTTTTGCCTAACTTTGCATCCATTTTCTCAGATCATGGAGTCTGATAGTATACAACCTTCGAATCATCTGATCAAAGGGTGTGATGTGGTTGTAATTGTTTTGATTCATGATCATGTTCTAGGACATGGATTCATTCCATGAAGCGAAAACTCGATGAAGTTGAAGTGGAAAGTTCGGGGCTTTCACCTTGTAAGCTGATTATTTGTCACTTAACTTGATGAACCAATTACATCCACCGTCACTCATGCATCTTAGTATATAGAGAATGACTTACATTGAATAAAAGAGAAAAATGGTTCTATTTTTGCTGATGTTTGGATTGGGATTTGTAGAACTTATTTTAATATTTGAACAAATTGTAGATGATTTTCTTTACTACAGTGTACAATTTTTTAAGATTAATATTTTGTGATGTAAACTGTTTAAATATTGCAGACTTTACAAGTTAATCCCAAACCTTTCTTGAACAATTTGACTGAGAAGCCCGTCATTATGAAACTCAAGTGGGGAATGGAGTACAAAGGTTATCAAATGAGATTTTGAGGTTTGATATAATTTTTTTCCTAATTCTTTTACAATTTTTAATTACTGTTCCTAAAGCTCTAAAATCTATTATGGGGATTGATTTGTCTTTCAAGTATAGACCATCATTGTTCTTCTTCTATTTTTCTGGACACATGCGACACGAAACTGCATGAAACAGCTAGGGAAGGGACTGTCGTGTTCGCGATATAGTAGGGAATCGAGAGCATTCAACTACAGTTCAAGAGCATTCAAGCAACAAGAAATGACTGCTGGATTTTAGTTATGATGAGCAGGCCGAGCCGGAGGTTATACTAATGTGAAACTTTGAACAGGGCCCCAAATTTTTTGTAACCCCTAAATTTTTTTGGGGCCCAATTATATACAGGTATCTTAGTTATATTTATTTTACTCATGAGCCAATAATTTAGCCCAAATTTTACTTTTATATAAGACATTCCCATTTAGCCTTAAATGAGAATGTCTTATATGTGGAACTTAAGTTACTTCAAGATTTTTGCCTAATCAAAAGATGAGACTTATTCATATTTTTAGAGAATCTAAAACATGTAGATTGCTTCCCTAATGCTCTTATTGTTTATCGAGTTTTGTTGACTATTTATGTAACTGTTGCATCTACACAAAGAACTTTCTCAATGTTGAAGTTATTGAAGTCATATTTGACACTCTACAATGACACAAGGTAGATTAAACGGACTAGCTTTGATAGCTACTGAAAATAGTTTTTTGGAGAAAGTTGATCGCGAAGAACTCATTGGAGATTTTATATCGAAAAAGTTAGAAGGATGGTCTTACTTAAATGAATTTTGTATGTGATACGGTCATTTTAAAACATGTTTGTTGTTTTATGTTGTAAGAATTTCAATATAATATATGGTATAATTTTTTTTTACATTTTATCTTATCATAATTTGCCAGTCGATCTACATTCTTCGTAAATCTGTAACAGGATCCTAAAAAGATTGAAACGACCCTGATTGTGAGGAATCTGATTCCTAAAGGTGTTCTTCAAGCTTTTTTTGCTTTAGTTTACTTCAGTTACATCCTTTAGATATAGGATTTGTTTTCAACTCAATTGTTGATTTTCAATATACTTGCTAGATGTCAAAAATTGCTCAAGTTTTTTCAATGTTAATGGGATTTTTTGTACATGCAAACTTATTCACCGTTGGTATTTTGTGGTTATTAATGATTGCTCTATATTCTTGAATCGTTTTAGGGTTTGTTTTGGGCAGCCACATTGAGCCCTGGTATATTCTTGTATTCGTTTTACGTTTTGTTGGCAATTACATTCAACAATAGTTCTTTACTGACAATTTTAATATACAAACATTTAATCTATTCATTTCTAATTTTATTTGTTATTTTCAAATTATTTTTTTGAAAGCAAATATTTCGACGGATTATGGATGAAATTTCGTTCGGAAATCTGAAGAAAATTCTATCGAAAATCCGTCGGAAAAAAATCCTGTTGAAAATCCATCGGAAAATGGCTGTCGAAATGGTTGTCGTAAAATAATTCCGGGCAATAAATCTCCGATGGACGCTTTCATTTGAAAATTGTCGTTGATGAAAGTTCAATTTAGTGGTTTTTTTAAAGTATAATATTCTAATAAAATATAATTTATAAGTAAATTGCTCTAATAAAATAAAGTGAAAAGTGTAAAAAAAACTCAATGGACTTTAGTGTTTGAAATGATTAAGTCATTGGATAATTTTTTTGGAACAAATAAGTCATCGGACATTCCAAAATGTGTTAAATAACTCATCGGACTTTCTAAAACCTACTAGAAACATCCTTATAACCTATAAAACTGGTTAATGTGTTAAAATAATGGAAAAAATCTGGAGAAAAAAAACCAATGGACTTTCATATTTTGAATAATTAAAGGAATAAACTTTTTTGCACCAAAAAAGTACTTGCATCTATTAAATGAATCAAATATACCAAGAAAATACTTACATTTACAAAAAAGTACTTACATTTTAAAAAGATTATTGATAAATTTATTTTAATTAAAAATAAAATATATTCCGATTTCTCAAATTAAAAAAAATGAAAAAAGATTTAAAAAACAATACTAATAAAATTTATTTTAATTAAAAATAAAATATATTTCGTTGGTGATTTTCTAAATCAAACAAATATAAAATAATTTAATTAAATTATTGACGGATAACTATAAAATTTAACTAAATACGTAATTAATTAAAATTCGTCGCTAATGTTCATTGGTATATATGCACGGATTACTTACATCTGATTGATGGCAAACTTGACCATCGTCAAACGTTCTAACACAGTAACATGTTAATAAGTGTAAAAGATCGTGCTTTAATCTTGTCGGTGATATCATTTTTCCGACGAATTAGAGACGAATTTTAATAAATTATGTATTTTAGTTAAATTTTATTATTAATCCGTCAGTAATTTAATCAAATTATTTTCTATTCCTTTAATTTCAAAAATCACCAATAAAATATATTTTATTTTTAACTAACATAAATTTCATCAGCAATTCTTTTTAAATCTTTTCTTATTTTTTTAAATTAAAAAATCACATACGAAATATATTTTATTTTTAATTAAAATAAATTTAAT
>NC_037542.1:4699547-4712647 GCF_001531365.2 Cynara cardunculus var. scolymus | reverse complement strand
ATTTACTTCATTGATGTAAGTATTTTTTTTAAGTATTTAGGGACTTAATTGTTTAAAATATGAAAGTTTATTGATTTTTTTCAGACTTTTTCTATTATTTTACTAAATAAATCAATTGTATAAGTTATAAGAATGTATATAACAGGTTTTAGAAAGTTTAAAAAATTATTTAACGAGTTTTAAAATACATTATTGTTTCTTATAATTTACGCTAAATAAAAACATTCACTATTATGATAAATACTAATTAATACCTTTTGGGAACTTTTAAAAAAAACCCATTCTGTAAACAACTCTAATTTCATCTTTTAACAACTTAATTTGTAGACTTCTACACATACCAAAAACCCTTTTTCTGCTTGTATTTTTTATATAATAAATTCTAAAAAAATTATTTTTCATATGTATAAAATATATAAGTTATGGTTTCATTTACAAAGTTGGGTTGTTTGGCAGTTATTGAATGGTTTAGACCAAAATGATTACGTGATCAGAATGATTAAGTGACTCTCGTAATATAATGCAAAATAAAATATAATTGTTTGATAATTGTTTACAATGAAATTATGGCGTTGAATGGTTAAAATAGGCCCATGATATAAAATTATTCAAAAGTTTTAGAATCATTAAAAGACAAACTTTTTTTGCCAAACAAGATTCACCTATTAACGATATTAATGATTCAGAGGCTGTCTCTTAATAAAACTATTAAAAAATAAATAAACAACCTCTTTACCATGAGTATAAATCTAATAAATATTTTATTCAATAAATATTACTAAATGTTTTTTTTAATGTAAAACTGGTGATATTTCCTACTACTATCATATCAACTAAACCCTACCATTAGAAAACATAGTTACTAGGGTTTCCACGAAGGCCAGAGAAATACCCTTTAGGGTTAGCTTCAAATGCACCCCTAGGTATCATCACCGAAGGTTTACCGGGAGATTTCATCATCTTCACCGCCGGTCTTGTTCGGCAACACAAACACCGCCTCAGGCACCGGAAAAGAGTGCAGACGGCGGAGAAACAACCTTTGAGAATGTAGAAAATGCACTTAAACAAGAATCTGACAATCGAAAAAATGCACCAAAACGAGAATCTGAGAATGGAGGAGAAGGACATAAACATGCAGCTGCAAATGGAGCCAAGGCAGGAGCATAAACAGACAAAGCAGCATATGCAGACGATAAAGACGACGGCTGCTATGACATAATATCCGGCCATGTGAAGCCAGTGGCGGATCTGATCGTCACCGGTCTGCGGCGGAAGTAGGTTGTTGAGTGAACGGAATAGGTATCCGATCAAGTTCTGAAGAAGGGAGAAGAATTGCGTGATGATGTCAGCAGAAGTTTGGTTCATTTTGTTTGTATTCATCTGCTTCCAGTTCTCCTGATCCATGGCGTTGACGATGGAGAATCCTCTGAGCTTTGGTTGCAGAGTAGTCGCCATTGCCTGCCGTCTAGCTCTCTCCCTCAGCCCTCGGTTGAGTTTATGTAAACAGAGAAAGGAGATTCGTTGAAATACTGATTCCCCTTATTTATCGTACAAAATCCTTGACTATGAACAATAAAATCCCCTCCCAAAATAAATAAGTCTTAATTTCCATTTTTAAGAAAAATAAAAACAAAAGAATTTCCTAAATACTTTTGATTCCATTATTAAAGGATTGTTTGTTTATCACTTAACGAAGCAGTCTTTGAATCGTTAAGAGGTGAATTTTGTTTGACAAAAGAAAAAAGTTTGCCTCTAAATAATTCTAAAACTCTCTAAATGATTATGTATCATGGGCATCCCTTGACCATTCAGCGCTCTAATTCCATTGTAAATAATTACCAAACAATTATATTTCATTTTGCACTATATCATGAGAGCTTCTTAATCATTATGATCACTTAATCATTCTGCACCAAACCATTCAGTAATTGCCAAACAACCTCTAAGTTTGCTAAACGTATTTTTAAAATTATAACTTTTGTAATATTTAGGTATTTGATTTTACATTATAGAATGCATGAATATATATATATAGAGAGAGAGAGAGAGAGACTTATTCAAAGGAGAACTGATTAGTTTGTGGTAACTGTGATATCCAATCTTAACCACAAATCAACAGATAAATTAGGAAATTAATAATTATGGTAGTTTGAGTTAAAATTATAATTATAGGGCATTTTAGGTATTTTTAAAAAACTCATCTCTCCTCTCTCCTCTCTCATCTCTCCGACTTCCAATCTCCGGCCTCCGGTAAACATTAATCCGTCAGGTACCAAGTAATCACAAATATACACAATGTGATACCCATTGTGATATACTGTGATACCATTGTGATACCAACTATGATACCAACTCAAACCTTAAAAACAAAGATACACAATGTGATACCCATTGTGATATACTGTGATACCGATTTCACCGGAGGCCGGCGATTGGAGGTCGGAGAGATGAGAGGGGAGTTTTTTAAAATACTTAATATGCCTCTAATTATAATTTTAACTCAACTACCATGATTATTAATTTTCTAATTTATCCGTTGATTTATGGTTGAGATTGGACCTCACAGTTACCACAAACTAATCAGTTTTCATTTGATTAGGCCCATATATATATATAGGGGGAATATCAAATGTTAACCAACAATTTTGTGTTAACTTTAAAAACCATAGCAACCAATCAAATTTCATTCTTTTTGTAGGTTTATATCATGTTCACATTTTAATTATAAGGGTATTTCAGTAAATTGATTTGATATGTAACTCCCAAACAATTAATAGGGAGTTACAAATCATCAAATCCCAAAAAAAATGCATTTATAATATTAATATTTTTATTTTTTTTAATATTGATCTTCAATGTTCATTGTTTTATCAGTATTTAATTCGCATAGAAAACACAGTAATAAAAATTTCCAGTATCGATCAAGCTAATATGGATAAACGCAATGGAAAATAAATCGACAACAGTGAGAAGATTAAAATGATTTATGATGACAATCGGAGTTCAAGGCCGGGAATTGAAAAAATTAACCAAAGCGAATGTCTTGGTAATATATTTTTTATTTTTTTAGATTCGTTTTAATTGAAATTATGTTCATTACGATGTGTTGTGTTTTTTATAATTTATCTTGTATTGATAGCTTTTTTCTTTAATTATTAAAATACGTACCTAATTCACATGTTCAAATGAAAGTACATGCACGACCCATTTTCGTATTGTCAATTTGTCATATTACCGACTTTTATGAATCATGAACCATTGTGTTCATGTTACTTTCTATCATATGAATATAAGTGTTATTTTTTAAGCTTAATACCAAATCTTTATATTTATGTAAGTGTTTGCACCCGGTATTCATAGCGTTGAGATTATGTGTTCATATATTTTATACGATATGAACAAGGGTGAACACGATATGAACAAGAGGTGAACACGATATGAACAAGGGGTGAACCTTAAACGGTGTGGATGCAATGCATGTATAAAACTCCAATTGACAAAGGATCGCTTCTGAATGTGTTTATAATGAAGAAACTATTGTTCACAAGCTGTTCATATCGTGTTCATACCTGTTTTTTTTCTTTCGTGTTGCAGTTATTCTTATTATGTTCATATTGTGTTCATAAATGCTTTGCAGTCCAAATTCATATATATGTCAAATTTTTGTTCGTATTTGACACAATGGTTCATATATTTATAGTTGTGTTCATATGGTTCTTACATTAACAAAAATAAATTAACAAAAAAATCATAGAATTTTTTATTTTGTAACTCCCAATTAATTAATGATATGRGAGTTACATAACTTTTTTTTACCTAATACCCTTTTCAACTTTGTTCACTTATCTTTATGAAATTTTAAATTTAAAAAAATAAGTTTTTATCATGATTAATCACAACCGTTTATTGAAAAATTAGATGGCCAAGATCGGTTAACAAAGTTAACACAAAAACTTTGGTTAACATTTGAACTTAACCCTATATATATATATATAGGGGCTGGTTCAAATACTAACCCAATCTATTGTGTAAATTATGCTAACCGATCTTGATCGTTCATTTTCTCATCAAACAGTCCTTATTAAATGAGACTACAAAAATAATCATTTAATTAGTGTATTAAATGAGATGTCTATGAACAACTGTTCAAAGGGTAATTTAGTAAAAAAATCGCATCACATCGTGAACCTATATCATTCAGACGATTTCGTAACCTCCAATCAACTGCGAAACTGTCAATCTATATGATCAATAGTGTATATCATTAGCAAAAAATCTGGTTCATAATATTCATCAAAACGATGGATGATTTTGGCGAAATGCATACAAGTTTGGATGTGTGAACCTAATGAACATCACACACACGCAACACTTCACAAATACATACAAGTTTGAATTTGTGAACCTAATGAACATTAGCAATATGACATAAAACAGTAACGAATCCCAACGTCTACGTCTGTGTTATTTGTGCTTATTTGATATATGTTAATATATGTGTGTTTGTGCACAAATGTCTTAATGCATCCTAGTATGAAAAATGTAATCGCTATGTTTGTGATCAAGTAATATAACACAGTGAACATAATGAACAACCCCTATATAAGCATGATATGATTTGTGCTATATGACATAAAACAGTAACAAAACTAAAACTATTATTACACAAAGTAGATAATTAAAAARAGCAACAAGGATGTGAATTTACTGAAATTGAAAACTTAGTGAAGAATATATATTGTTTGTCATCCCGAAATCAAATCTTTAATGAACATAATGAACAGCCCCTATATAGTTAGTCTTCAAAACTAAAACTATTATTACACAAAGTAGATAATTAAAAAGAGCAACAAGGATGTCACTACAAGAAAAATAAGCTTTAGAGAAGATTCTGTTTTGTACTTAAAATTCTTAAAAGCTTCTCTAAAGGCTTTAGAGAAGCTTTTCATTTCCGTCAACAAGCTTCTCTATGTAAGGGTAGGTAAAGGTTTTAGGGACGGTTTTCGGAGGGTATGTTTTTGGTAGCTTTTAGAGACACTTTTTTAGTGCTTTAGATACACTTAAAAGCTTCTCTATAGGTTAGTTAACTTTTTTTATAAAAGTTTCTCTAAATGTATTTATTAGTGACACTTTTCAAGTATTAATGACGGTTTACAAACGTCTCTAAAAGGTGCTTTCAGAGAAGGTTTACAAAAAAGCTTCTCTAAAGATATTGGCTTTAGTGACATTTTACCTAAACCTTCTCTAAAGGTGTCCTTTAGTTACACTCTGCAAACCTTCTCAAAATATTATCTTTAGATACAAATAATCAAAACCTTCTCTAAATCTTATCTTTAGATACACTTTTAAAAGATCAATTCCTTCTCTAAAGGGCATATTATTATTAATTTTCATCCATATTTAAGATCTATATTTGTATATAATTATATATTATATTAATCAACAAAAACAACATAAAAATCTCAAAGCAATAAATTGATATAAATTTATAATATATAAAAAAAATAAGTTCTCAAAACATTCCCCAACATTCAATCAATCTATAAATCCATTTTCTAACATCCTCCCTAAACTCCTCGCAAAACTTAATACTCTATCTATCACCTGCCATCTCTTTTCTAACTTTTTTATAGTCTGTCCGAGTAGAACCACGTTTGTTACTTTGCACAGATGACGAAGCCTCGTCTGATTGCAAGGGGTCTGCAAAGGTGTTAGCCATAATGCAATAATTTCATGTGAACCGTTAACTGTGACAATTTCCCTCTTCATCTACAAGAAGTCAATAAGCCATCAGAACATTTCATTAGCAAAATGAATAATTAAAACAGCAAGTTGATGTGGTTGCTCTTCGTTGTCTCGCCAAGCAGCAGCCCTGCTGCGTTGTTTACTTCGTTTCCATCCCAGAGTCAGCAGCCGGACATCACACCAGAAACAGCAGCCGACCAACAGCAACCTGCATTTTGTTGCTCCTTGAACCACCGGCAACAACAGCGGGCTGTCTGCGCTCGTTTGTTGTTTTCCCGGTCCTCATGACAGCAGCAACAGCAGCAGCAGAGCTGTCTGCGCTCGTTTGCTGTTTTCCCGACCCTCTCGACTGCAGCAGCAGCAGCAGCGGGCTGTCTGCGCTCGTTTGCTGTTTTCCCGGTCCTCATGACAGCAGCAACAGCAGCAGCAGAGCTGTCTGCACTTGTTGTTTAATTAATAAGCACTGAATGGTTAATTAGGCAGAATCTGGATGAGGAAAGTTCATGGCAGCTGTTACATGTTCATGGAAGCAATAATAGACCATTAGCTCTATAACATTCACATCTGCTTGTAAGGGACGTGCAGACTTAATATGTCTAAAAAATGTTGAAACAAAACAGCAGGACAAATACACACACAGACATAATGCAATCCGAAACAGCAGGACAAACACACACACCCAAATGGCAGCCTCAATTTATCACTAGATGTATTAATTTGGTATTTAATGGAAATTAAAGATTAACAGGTAAATGCCATAAGAAGTCAATCGACTTTAAATGCCAAATAAATTCATATGAAGTTAGAGATTAATCCTTTTGCCAAGCTTTTTCCCTCGGAAAATGACAAGGTAAAGGTTCATCATCCACTTGGGATGAAGATAGGAATTCGAAGAACATCAATCATCCGATCATTCAATTTTCCATAAATTCAAAATACAAACGGGGAAATTACTTCATCTAGAGTTTGAAATTTTGAGATCAATGAGTTAAGAAAGTTTAGAACTCCAAAATCGACATGAATTCATAATAAAACATTACAATTTACACCAAAATCAATGTCGATTTCACAAAAAAAAAAGGAATGAAGAGAGACGGAAATGGAGGAAACCTCAGCGTAAATATGATCAGAATCGGTGGAAGTTCCTTGAGCAGGTAAACCAAGTAAAAAGTAGATCGAATAGAAGAACTGTCACGCTGTAAGGATTAAAACATAATAACAATAAGAAAGAATTACCTTGGTGGGCTTGTACTTAGTTGCAATTGCATTAACCCTGAACGAATTTCTTCGTAGACCTGTTAAAAACACACCATGAATTCAACAACAACAATTTACTTTCATAATAACGCTATGAACACATTCTGTTCGTAATATGATGTAGATGTAGCCCCTGCCTTGAAACACATTCTACTTGTGGGTTCTTTTTTTTCTTTTTTTTATTCTTCTTGTTGCTGTTGCTGTTGTTGTTCATTTCTTCTGGTTTGATGCTAAATGTTGGATTTAATCTTATCCATTAGAGTCCAAACCTCCAATCCCCAAAACTAATTTAGTTATCAAATCAAAGAATAAAACTTCACCTAAGATAATACAAGGTAAAACTGTTAACTTACTCTGCAGGTTTGTTTGTTTCTAATTTTATCAAGTTATGTACTACCTGCTTAAAGTAGAGAGCTTTACATTGGTAGCTTATTTTATGCTTAAAGCTGCAGGATCAAATTTTTCTTCTTATATTGCAAGCTGAGGCTGAACTAACGTTCTATAAAGCTCAATACTTGTTGCTTTCACAAGAATTGAAATCTTAAAACTCAGACATGAAGATAATAAGTATAAGAGACGTGTTTACTAGATCTTTCCAAGTATCCTGAATTTGAAGTGTTGAGAGAACTTGAATTGGTATGATTTGTGGGAGTTAAGAATGCTTTTGTTTCTAGGGAAGGTCAGGCAGGCACATCAACTATACAAGCAAAGGCTTTGGTTGCAGTCACAGTTTAGAGTTTGATTAGCTTAATCAGACTTTGTAACTTCTACTATATACTCATTCAAGCTTAGAAGATCAATCTCACAAGACATGTGCATATTGGAACATGTGTGTTAATCATATTGGTCTTTCATTTACAGTCGTGGAACTTTAGTTTAGTCTTCTAAACTTACATAAAGCTACTATACACACTTGATCACCCTTAGTCTACTAGACACTATACATAAATGGTAAAGTTACTAGATAAATTAAGTTTAAGGCATGGTGTTTTAATTATCGTCCAAACCTTAATCCTTGATCGATCAACACCGCTACTTGCACCATATATCCATACACTATTATATCGATCAACACAGCTACTTATTAACCTTCTGTCAATTGATGTTTCAAAACTCAATGTGTACTTTAAGGGGTTTCACATAAAACATCAATGTATGTGGTTTTAATTGATATGTTATTGTAGCAGAACATAACTGATAGCTAAATAGATTATAATTAATCAGTAAAACATGAATCAACAAGAACCCTAGCAGACGATTGTTGGATAACTCCTGGAATTGGACCTATTAACAACATAACTGAAGAATCGCTAAATAGAGACGTACCTGTTGTTCGAGGAATCGATGCAGAGAAGAGAAACCAATTCCATATTTATAGACGAATGATTCGATCAATCGGAGAGTAGACTGTGATTGACGAGTGAGAGACAACGATGAAATCAAAATTCTTATAGCAAATGTTATCATATATCGATGAAATCAAAATTCTTACAGCGGAAGGATTAGAACGAAAGGATTAGAACGAGAGGAAGGCTTCTGGTGATTTCATATCCAGGAACGAGAGGAGCGATGAGAAGAAAACCGAAAACGATTTAGGGAACTAAATATTTTCATTTAATATATTATTTATTTAATTTTAATTACTAATTTAATTTTAATTTATTTTTAATATAAATCTTTTAGATACACTTTTTAAAAGGTAACTAAATTTTATTTAATTTTAAAAAAATTTAAATTTTTTCTTAATCTTTAGAGAAGCTTAAAAAAGAGTGTCTAAAAATTGATAAAACTCTTTAAAAACATTTTTTTATAAAAGCTTCTCTAAAACTTTTAACGACATTTCTTATACCGTATACTTAGCCTATAAATCCTTCTTTAAATGTCGTCCAACTTTTAGTTACATTTCTCATTTTTGTCGTTTAAATCCTTCTCTATAATATAGTTTTAGATACACTTCTAAAAGCTTCTCTGAAGATTTCTTCTCTAAAGCTTCTACCTCTTGTAGTGTGTGGATTTACTGAAATTCAAAACTTAGTGAAGAATGTATATTGTTTGTCATCCCGAACTCAAATCTTTAATGTAGGCGTGTTCACATTAGCGTGTTCATAGCTATCGTATGTTCATATTGGGACACTTATTGATTATTTTCTTCACTTTCGGAATTCGAATTCCGAATGTATTCGTAGACGCTTTTAGCTTTTTCATTCTCATTGTTGTCGATCCGTTTTACTCTATGATTATACATATTACTCTGACTATAACGGAATCTTTACAAATGAGACTTTTTTCAAATTTACAATATCAAAACCATTATAGGAAGAATAAATGTAAAATTCAGTAAGATGAACACATGTGAAACTTAATGTCATTATTATATGAAGATCAATTAGTGGTATTTAAGATTTGTAACTCCCAATTAAAATATTTGAGAGTTACATAAGAATGATAAATTACCTAAATACCCTTACAATTAATATGTGAGTTACATTTGAACCTAACTAAAAGATGGAACATGATTGGTTGATGTTGGTTAGCATAGTTTGCACAATAGTTTTGGTTAGTATTTGAACCAACCTCTATATATATATATATATATATATATATATATATATATATATGTTCCTATTTTCATACAACTTCATTTCATCCTCTTACAACTTTTTTTGGTAAATATTTGAGAAGTAAAAAGATGATCTTAGCCCTTCATTTGGTCAACATTTACAGCTTTAACTATAAAGTACCGGATATTTCATCGCATGAGTATACAAAAGATGGAGGGTAGTTTCATAACTTTTACAAATAGACAGAAGATGGGTTCATATGTGAACCCATGTGATACAAATATGAACTATATGTTCATATGTAAACCCGTTAATTAATTCACATGTGAACTGATTTATATATAAACCAACAGGTTTATATGTGAATCAGTTAATTAATTCATATATGAATCATACAGGTTCATATATGAATTAGTTAATTAGTTCATATATGAATCACAAGGGTTCATATTTGAATGAGTTACTTAATTCATATGTAAATCATATGGGTTTATATTTGAATTAATTAAAATAGTTCATATGTGAATTACACCGTTTCACATATGAACATATAGTTCATATGTGAATCACATAAATCCACATATGAACTCGTTTGTCGCTTATTTGTAAAATTTACAAAACTACCACCTCTATTTTTCGCATAGTCGTAATTTTTGACCAGTCAAAGTCGTAATTCTTAACCAGTTAAAGCACTTAGGGGTGTAAATGATGCGAGTCGAGCTTGAGTATCACTATACTCGACTCGAACTCGAAACCTAATTTCCAAACTCGAACTCGACTCGAAAACTCGCGAGTAGTAAAAATCAAAGCTCGACTCGAACTCGATAACTATTTCTCAAGCTCGAACTCGAATCAAACTCGAACTAAGCTCGAATGAAGCTCGAACTAAGCTCCAACACGAATCAAACTCGAACCAAGCTCACCCATTAAAATTTATGAAATTTTAAGGTTTTTCTCTTATAAATTTTAAAACTTAAAGGTGTTCTCTTAGTTTTTATAAAACTAAAGGATCAACTTCAAATTTCATCATCAAAAATACAAAGTTAGAAATTCCATTCACCTTCCTCTCTTTTTAAAACATTTTTTCTCTCCTCCTTTACCATCTTTCTTCCAATGTGCGATAATTTCACTAACCTTTTTTATAGTTTTTCTTTATCTTTTTTTTAATTGTGATTTAAAAAAAAAATTGATTAAGTTTTATAATTAAAAAATGGATAATTTTGTTTAAATATCTAAAAATACAAGACATTTTTATTATTTATATTTTACAAACTTTATCATAAAAACTGATTATATTTTAAAACTAATTATATATAAAATAATCGAGTATCTCGCGAACTTTTCGAGTCGTGTATTGGGTAGCTTCACTCAACTCATTAATATATCGAGTCGAGCTCGAGTTTGAGCCGAGCCTATTCGAGTCGAGTGTTGACTGAGCTTTAACGAGTCGATCTCGAGTAGCTCGTGAGTCGTCTCGTATCATTTACAGCCCTATAAGCACCCATGAATCGCGTAAGAAGTGCAATAAGGGATCTGGATCTTTGATCACCTTTAATTTCAAACTCACCCATGAATGGAGTTTGATACGGGGATCGATCCGGTGCATCTGGTCCTAATGTGTATCCATGGTGGAGATTCCTTCTTACACTTTTCAAATGTCGATAGGTGATGCCAAACACATGTCAAAGATTCGAAGAAGGAGGCCATATGTAAATAAAAGATGAGTCGTTGCCTAAAAGAAACGAAGGGGGTTGCGTCATTGCCTAAAAAAAGAACATGAAGTGGGTGGCGGATGTTCTTGGTTTCTCGTGGTTTGCCAAAGAGAAAGGAGATGCGGTAGGTGACAACTGGAAAAGATGGCGATTGTTTTTCGTTGATGTGCGACAAAGCTTGACCATATTGGTTGATCGGACAAGCAAGAGAGAAGATAGACCTGGAGTTTTTCGTCGAGAGATCCGCCATTTTCCAAGATCGAGCGTCGATTGAAGAGATGAAGAAGCCGGAGGTTTCAAATAAAGAGAATTTGCTTGGACGAGACAAAGAAGATGCTTGGAAGAGAAGAAGAAGGTGTTGGAGGTAACAAAAAAGGCTACATTTAAGGGTTTGATTGAGGTTTAAAAAACCCCGTATAAATTAGGTGATGGTATCATTAAATATTTTGGTTAGTTATCAATAAATAAAATTACTAACTTAACCTTACATAATTAATTAGTAATTTAAATCAATTATATCAAATGAGCGGTTTAAAATGGATCATAGGGATCTCACCTATTTTTAGGTTCTCAAATGATTAAGCCCCTATAATAATTAAGAGGTAGAAATTCTTTAGTAGTTTATTCAATCAAATGGGTAATTTTCTCTTCATACCACCCCCCGTAAAACGAAAATCCATAACCTCAATTGCTATTGTAATACCGTTTAGTTGTTGTATGTCTATTTGAACTGCCTCAGTTAATCCTATCTTTCTTCTAGAAAAAAATAGACAAATTCATTTTCTTAGGAACATATACAGGATTCGTCACTACAAAAAGGATAATGGTAACCCCACCATTAAATATTTCATTTATGAAATTCATAGTAATAGAGATACATGTCCTACACTTGAAAAAAGAAGTAGAAAAAAGGAATAAATATAGTGTGTGTGTGTCTATTAATTAGATAGTCATTGGATTGGATCGATTTGGTTTTATTAGATTTTGAACTATCATTCAAGAACCGATCAATCCAATTTGAAATATTGGAATTTTTTATCGGATTCAATCTGATTATAATTAGATATCAGATTATAATCAGTCGATTCTAATTAGATCGGATAACTTTGCATACATCAAACGTTGTTATTTTATTAACAGGATGATACTACTACTAATTACTTGAGATGAATTGGGCTTGGGCCTAAAACATGTAAATGAGTTATATAGTTGTTGGACTCCTTTATATGTTTACCCAAAGTTTCAAACATGTTTTAGGTACACATTTAGTTTTTGTAAGAAATGGATTATACCAATTTCTATTGTATAATTTTTCAATAAAAATTTCAACTAGGATGAAGTTACATTTTTGGTCCCTCGTCTATGGTTGTTTTTTGGATTTCATCCCTACAATTCGTATATTATACTAGTAGTCCATTTTTTGTGTTTCAAGCCCAAACTAGTCCTCCTCTTAACACTGTTAGAATTGACTCTGTTAAGTCAGTCATGCGCGCCTCTTATGAGAGGCATTTTTGTCTTTTTACTCATCTTCTTCTTCCCCGTCGCTTTCTAATTTTATTCAAGAACCCTAATTTATGTAAACCAACATTTGAAAAAAATAAAGTCACATTCAATCACAAATCCGAACACAATCAATATCTTAAGAACAACAAAATCTTAAATAAAAAACTAAATCTAAATAAAAACAAGAAAACCCCTAAATAAAAAACTAAAAGGCAAACTAATCAGATCATGATGAGCAAACTACTCAGATCATGATGGGCAAGTGTTTCTTACATAACCTTGACTCGAGGAATCTAGCCGAACCACCGACACCATTGATTTT
>NC_037542.1:4694969-4698716 GCF_001531365.2 Cynara cardunculus var. scolymus | reverse complement strand
ATATATATATATATATATATATATATAGGGTTGGGTTTACGTGAGATCAAGGGTTTTTCGTGTGACCCGCAAGACCAATTCTCAACTCTTTGATTAGATCTATAATCTGAACATTCATAATCACAAAATTGCCACCGTGCAACTTTAGACAATTAAATTATTAGCTTATAAAGTTGAACAATGAACATAAATTGCTCTTAAAGGTCTCACGAAAAACTCTTGGTCTCACGTGAACTCAACCATATATATATATATATATATATATATATAGTACAAACTTTGTTAACTGGGACATTTTTGTATATTGATATCAGAGCATCTTCGATACAAGATGTTTATTAACAAAAAATATAGTGGCTTGTAAGAACTGCTCTTGTGGAGAGGTTCTTATAAGAAGCTCATGCCCTCTGGGTGTTTGAAAAAGAACTTTGGTTCCTAACATAAAGTTTGTGAAAAAGTGACATTTTTTCTTATTTTTTATTTTATTTTCTTGATTTTATAATATTTTTTATAAAGAATTACCATTTAGGACTGCACATGGGTTAGATTGGCCAAGTTGAAGATATTTGGACAACTCAATCAAATGTTTGGGAAAAATCCCAACCTAATCCAATCCAAACCATACGGGTTGGGTTGGTCAGGTGGATTGGGTTGAAACTTTGATACATCATTTTACAATCTAGCTAGGTGTTTATGTTTAAACAAAGTAAAATCAAAATTGTAACATATAAAAATGGCTAATAAACTCAATTTTTTTTAAGATTCATGCAAATGAAAAAGTAAAATATTGTTGAGATTGTAATATAATTTTGAATATAGTTAATTACGGATTAGTCTAATGTCAAATGTATATATGTTAATTAAGGATTTAATAATTATATTAAATCCATACAGTTCATAGGTTTGGGTCGCGTTCAAAAGACCCTAACCCAATTTCAACTCAATAGATGTGGTTTGGCTTAATATTGTATCAACTATGTTGAAGCTACGAAGAGGTGAAAATGTTCAAGGAGGCGCGGCTCGAGAGGTATGTGATGTAGCATCCTCAAATCTGGAAAGAGCGACTAATTTAAAAGTTTAAATAATACATCAAATAAGGGTTAAGTCCTTATCTCAAAGTCATTATTTGATCACCTACAATGGAAATCTAACATTTTAACATCAATATATAGTATTCTAAACCTTACACAAGTCTATAAACATAAACGATTTTACTAAAACCCAACACATGTCGTTATCTTCAACATATGAAAGATGTCCGGGATAGTTAATTCCTTCATGTGCCTCTAACTAGCACTCAACTCAACACAGTATCGCTAGTACCATTTCCCCACGGACCTGATGCACATGTTGGCAAAGGAAAAAGGTTAGGCTTAACGCCTAGGGATTCAAGCAGTTTTCATCATAATTATAAAACGGTAAAACTGAAAGATTGCTTATTTAGAACATAATCTCTTAAAACAAATGTCTATTAGAAAAGCAACATCTTCCCAAAACCACCATTTTTCTTGATGAAGACTCTTAAATTAAAACACCCATTTAAACGCAACAAAAACCCAATACTCACATAACCAATAATAAAGCTATAAGACGTCAAAACGTAAAACATAGCCTTAAATCAAGTCATTTGTATAAATAGATCATCTTTACCCTTGGAAGGGTGTAAACCATCATAAGATGATGGGGAGACCCGATTTACCATTTATTGTGACAGAACACATAAGTAAGCCACAAGACAATGTTATACGAGCGTCATTTGTGGATAATCAAGTTAGCAAGCTCAACTCTTCGAGTCTTTTGCTTGTGGAGTCACCAAGTTCAACTTCTCGAGTCTTTACCTTGAGATCTCACAAAGTCCAAGTTAAGTTTGTTCAACTCCTCAAGTCTTTACCTCGAGCCTATTTCACGGGAGCTATGAGGAGGGGGAGGGGGTTCAAGGAGGCATCTATTGAGAGGGATGGACACATTCGAAATCGTTCAAGGAGTTGACGATTAAGGGGTAATGATGATTTGGTGAAGGAGATGATGAAGGAAAATATGAAGAAGGAAACACGGAGGCTAGGTTTGAGATGAAGACGGTGATTGAGATTTGGGTCTGTTTTTGTATTTGATTCCAGATGAAGATGAAAATGAAGGATATTATTTTAATAAATAGGATAAAGACAAAAAAAATTGTTAAAAAAAGACTAAAATACCCTTGAATTAATTGCGCTAACAAAGTATTTTTTATTTTGTTAGAAGAAGAGACTCAATGAATGCAAAAATGTGTACCAAAGATACCAAATCTGTATTTATTTTGATTTTGGGACCACTATGGGTAGAAAGTGTAAACCACATGGACCAAATCCGTAATTTACTCTAGAAACACTTATTTACAAATAGACATAAGAGTAAATTATACTTTTGGTCCCTCTGGTCGCCACCCACTATCCACTCTCGTCCCTCTTTTGAACAAATTTCAACTAGGGTGAAGTTACATTTTTGGTCCCTCGTCTATGGTTGTGTTTTGGTTTTCATCCCTACAATTCGTAAATTATACTAATAGTCCATTTTTTGTGTTTCAAGCCCAAATTAGTCTTACTCTTAACACTGTTAGAATTGACTCTGTTAAGTCAGTCATGCACGCCTCTTATGAGGGGCATTTTTGTCTTTTTACTCATCTTCTTCTTCCCCGTCGCTTTCTAACTTTATTCAAGAACCCTAATTTATGTAAACCAACATTTGAACAAAATTCAAGTCACATTCAATCACAAATCCCAACACAACCAATATCTTAAGAACATCAAAATCTTAAATCTGAAACTAAATCTAAATAAAAATAAGAAAACCCCTAAATAAAAAACTAAAAGGACATTTGGATCTCTCTCTTGATCACAAAATCTGGATCATGGTACACAGATCAAGATGGGCAAGTGTTTCTTACATAACCTTGACTCGAGGAATCTAGCCGAACCACCGACACCATTGATTTTTATGCATAACTAATTGAACCACCACCAACCATACCTGAATCTAGATCAAAACAAGATAAAGGAGTTCATCAAACCCCCTAAAAATGTATCTGCAAGGGGAGGGGAGGGTGGGTTCTCAGAGAAAATGGGATGGAAGAGGGTGGATTCTCTAAAGAAAGGGGTGGGAGGGGGAGATTCTTCAGTCGGTGGTGGTGATGGTGCGACGACTGGTGATGGTGGTGCTGATATGGTGCGATAGCCGGTGGTGATGGTTTTGACTTGGTGCGACGAATTGGAGGCTGAAGTTGATTTCAAGATTTGCAGGTTTGTTGGTTTGGGGTGTGGGACTTTTAGGGACACATCATTGGTATGTTTTAGAGCTCAAGATTTGTACGTTTTGTTAGCGCATTTTTATTTTCTAGAAGAACATAAAAAATGGGTAAAAAGACAAACTACCCCAAGTGAGGGGTACGMGAYKGACATATGTCAAGACATGGCGATCATCCATGTATGYGATTAAGTTACGGTTTTCATCCAATATGATGGTGTTTGATCATTTATTTTAAATCTTTCAAAGATATMAGCTTTTAGTGATATTAATTGTTCTCTTTATTTTTAAACAAATTTGATAAATATATGAGAAAATTATGACATAATGAACTTATTCTAATAAATACTTTTCCAATTGCCACAAGGGTTTATGGTTTCTTGAAGTTTGAAAAATTAAGACACCATATATAGTTGTTGCTTGCAATAATTATGTTTGCAAAAGATGTTGAGAAAATCACTAATTCCA
>NC_037542.1:4688750-4694879 GCF_001531365.2 Cynara cardunculus var. scolymus | reverse complement strand
ATATATATATATATATATATAGGGTTGGGTTTACGTGAGATCAAGGGTTTTTCGTGAGACCCGCAAGACCAATTTATGTTAATTGATCAACTTTGTAAGCTATTCTAATGGTCTAAAGTTGCACGTTGGCAATTTTGTGATTATTGAGATGTCTCGTGGCAATTTTGTGATTATGAATGTTCATATTGTAAATCTAATCCATAGGTTGAGAATTGGTCTTAAGGGTCTTACGAAAAACCTTTGGTCTCACATGATCCCAAGTGTATGTATGTATGTATGTATGTATGTATGTATGTATGTATGTATGTATGTATGTATGTATGTATGTATGTATGTATGTATGTATGTATGTATGTATAAGGTTTTTTCTTTTATTAATCAAAGAAATAGTACAAACTTTGTTAACTGGGACATTTTTGTATGTTGATATCAGAGCATCTTTGATACAAAATTCTTATTAACAAAAAGTATAGTGGCTTATAAGAACTATTATTGTGGAGAGGTTCTTATAAGAAGCTCATGCCCTCTAGGTGTTTGAACAAGAACTTTGGTTCTTAACTTAAAGTTTGTGAAAAGTGACATTTTTTCTTATTTTATATTTTATTTTCTTGATTTTGTAATTTATTTTATGTTGAAAAAAATCAATAGGGCCCACAAAAAAAGGTTATTATGAAGAATTACCATTTTGGGCTGCACATGGGTTAGATTGGTCGAGTTGAAGACATTTGAACAACTCAACCAAATGTTTGCGATTGGAAAAATTCCAACCTAACCCAATCCAAACCATATGGGTTGGGTTGGTCAGGTTGATTGGGTTGGAACTTTGATACATCATTTTACAATCTAGCTAGGTGTTTATTTTTAAACAAAGTAAAATCAAAATGGTAACATATAAAAAAGGCTAATAAACTCAATTTTTTTAAGATTCATGCAAATGAAAAAGTAAAATTATTGTTGAGATTGTAATATAATTTTGAATATAATTAACTACGGATTAGTCTAATGTCAAATGTTAATTAAAGGACTTGATAATTAAACCATACATTTCATCGATTTGGGTTGCTTTCAAATAACTCTAACCCAATCTCAACTCAATAGATGTGGTTTGACCTAATCTTATATTAAACCATACATTTCATCGAGTTGAATTTTTTGGGTTTTTTACGGGTTGGGTTAGCCCGGTTCGTTGGTATTTTAAGCAGCCCTGCTAGCACTGTTGACTTTTAAAAGAATTCTTAATTTAATGAGTTGACAACAAACAGTGTAAAAAGAAGGTTCTTATATTAGAGATGCTCTCACATTATTTAAATATCTCATTCACTTAATTATCGTGTTATTTTATTATTTTATTTACTTAATTAATTTCCTTATGAAATATATGGTTTTACCTATCAACTAATTTAAACTTCATTAATAATTTCATTCGTTTTGGTAAAAAAAATTGAAACTACAATAAACTTTAAATAAATTATTATTATTTCACTCTTTGTTTTTAATTATAAGCTTTAAATAAAAATTATTGTTTTACTTTTTAATTTTATTTTCTGGTTTCACTATAAACTTTCTGGTTTTACCTTTAACATAAATCATTATACATTATCATTGATTATTTTTTTAAAATAAAATAATTATCTTCTAAAAATAAAAAATAAAATATTAAAATATTATTATTGATTATTCCAATATTCACAAATGAACATATCTTACAAACACGAGCAAATTATGGGTTTGGTCTATATGGTTTACACTTTCTATTTATGTTGGTCTCAAAATCAAAATAAATACAGATTTTGATGCCTCTGGTACACATTTTCGCACTCATTAAGTCCCTACCTTAAAGATCCGTTAAAAAATTGTTAGGCCAGTCAAATCTAGGGGCATTTGAGTCTTTTTCAAATTTTTTGTCTTTATCTTACTAAATAAAATCACATTCTTTTACTGTTCATCCCTAAATTGATGAAACTCAAATTCAATACCACCACCCTCCATCACTACCAGCCACCCACCGCCACCTTCATCAGCCACAACCACCATTTACCACCGTCAGCACATATCCGAAGTTTGAAAAACAAAAATAAACAACGCAAAAAAACCATCAAACTAAAAAGAGTTTGTTTCAAAGAGGGAGTTTAACGAATCGCCGATCAAGAGGTTTGTAAGTCGATTTTATCAGAGCTACGAGGAGGTGAAAGTGTTCAAGGAGGCGCGGATCGAGAGATATGTGATATAGCACCCTCATATCTTGAAAGAGCGACTAATTTAAAAGTGTAAATAATACATCAAATAAGGGTTAAGTCCTTATCTCAAAGTCATTATTTGATCACCTACAATGGAAATCTAACGTTTTAACATCAATACATAGTATTCCAAACCTTACACAAGTCTATAAATAGAAACGGTGTTACTAAAACCCAACACATGTCGTTATTTCCAACATATGAAAGATGTCCCAGATAGTTAATTCCCTCACGTGCCTCTAACTAACACTCAACTTAACACAATGTCGCTAGTACCATTTCCTCACGAACCTCATGCACATGACGACAAAGGAAAAAGTTTAGGCTTAACGCCTAGGGATTCAAGCAGTTTTCATCATAATCATAAAACAGTAAAACTGAAAGACTGCTTATTTAAAACATAATCTCTTAAAAGCAACATCTTCCCAAAACCACCATTTTTCTTGATGAAAACCCATAAATCGAAACACTCCTTTAAACACAACAAAAACTCAATACTCACATAACCAAGAATAAAGCTATAAGACGTCAAAACGGAAAACATGGCCTTAAATCAAGTCATTTGTATAAATAGATCATCTTTACCCTTGGAAGGGTCTAAACCATCATAAGATGATGGGGGAGACCCGATTTACCATATTGTGACAGAACACATCAGTAAGCCTCAAGACAATGTTATACGAGCGTCATTTGTGGATAACCAAGTTAGCAAGCTCAACTCTTTGAGTCTTTTGCTTGTGGAGTCATCAAGTTCAACTTCTCGAGTCTTTACCTTGAGATCTCACAAAGTCCAAGTTAAGTTTGTTCTTTACCTCGAGCCTATTTCATGGCAGCTATGAGGAGGGGGGGTTTCAAGGACGCGTCTATTGAGAAAGATGGACACATTCGAAATCGTTCAAGGAGGTGACGATTAAGGGGGTGATGATGATTTGGTGAAGGAGATGATGAAGGAAAATATGAAAATGGAAACATGGAAGCTAGGTTTGAGATGAAGATGTTAACGATGAAGATCGTGATTGAGGTTTGGATCTGTTTTTGGATTTGATTCCAGATGAAAATGAAAATGAAGGATATTATTTTAATATATTATATAATATAATATTAATTAATAGGTAATGTATTTTTTATTTCATAAATAAGATAAAGACAAAAAAAGTGGAAAAAAGACTAAAATGCCGTTGAATTAATTGGGCTAACGGAATCTTTTTTATTTTGTGAGAGGAATGAACTCAATGAATGCAAAAATGTGTACAAAAGGTATCAAATCTTTATTTATTTTTATTTGGGACCACTATTGGTAGAAAGTGTTAACCACAAGGACCAAATCCGTAATTTACTCTAGAAACAATTATTTACAAATAGACATAAGAGTAAATTATACTTTTGGTCCATGTGGTCGTCATTCACTATCCACTCCCTCTTTTGAACTAATTACAGTTTTTGTCATTGTCGTTGCCATTTTGTTTCACTTTAGGTTTCTCTGACTAACTTCTGTTAAAAATGTCCATTAACTCGGGGATATTTTGGCCCGTTTAAGATTTCTTTAATTTTCAATTAGAAAAATAAATAAATTATTGTTGTTATCTATACTATATTATAAAGCATTTGACAAAAATTCTTAAAAACATTTTTTTATGCATAAAGTACTATTTATTAATGCATATTACTTAAAATTTAAGATTACAAGTAAAATATGCATAAGTACAACTTATTAAAGCTCTATGTTTGAATTCGTGTAACTAACTGCGGATAAACATAACCAAATAGAGGATAAGCATCTCATTTTAAAATCTAAAAAATCTAAAATATAATTAGGATAATTATTGAGCTCTAACAAAATACTTAATTATTATCTTTATAAAAAAATATTATTAAACCTAAATTAAGTTACTTCGTTACGTTAAATTAAATTATAATAAAAATTTTGAATTAAAAAAAATAAACAAACAAGAACTTTTAATTAGATAATTTGATACTAATATTAATATATTTTTTGCAAATTTTATATGATATTTTCAAATTTATATTGTATTCAGAAATAAAAATATTATGGTTTTCTCAAAACCACATAAAATCGTATTATATCGACATGAATAAAAAATAAAACAAAACATTAAAATAAAAATGTATCTCGATGCATTTCACGAGTACTCTTCTAATTATATATTAATATGTATACATATTCAAAAAGCAGTTCAGAGGCACTGTATACCCCTTTCACCAATTTATGATGATGAATAACAACTCTTCCACATTGCTTCATCCTTTTCCGGCACGCCCCTCCTTCTCTGACGTGAACTTCGGTAGAACTACTATACGCACCCTCTGCTACTTCTCTTATTTGTTCCTATGATATGTTCCTCCAACTTACTGTATAACTATCCAACCCTCAATCGATCTGTTCTCGCTCTAAAATCCCCATCCGCTAAAACTACGCACCCTCTCAAATTGTCCTGTTTGATGTTGTTTCCAAGCCACCATTGATATGTTCCTCTAACCTCTTTCAATTTCTATTTGGGTTTGGGTCCATGAAGACAGTATCGCTCCACGTACTCATCTGGAAGACCGCTACCCATGTCATCCAACCATACCAAGCTTTGAGACAAAATAAAGGACAGAAAATGATTGGGGATTTCAATGAACAGAGGGGTTCTAATTTATGTTTTGATTTAGAGTTTTAA
Organism: Cynara cardunculus var. scolymus; assembly: GCF_001531365.2. Taxonomy (NCBI): domain Eukaryota; kingdom Viridiplantae; phylum Streptophyta; class Magnoliopsida; order Asterales; family Asteraceae; genus Cynara; species Cynara cardunculus. The sequence goes on along the minus strand of NC_037542.1, from coordinate 4,689,961 downwards.
TTTGGGTTTTGATTTAGGTTTGCCTGAGAAAAGTTAGTTTGATGGAGAAGATGACCGAAAGGGATGGTGTCGGCTTAAGGTTTCACCGAATTGGGAGGTATGGGTTAGGGATGCATCAGATGGTTGTACACATGTTCAAAGCATTTGTACATTGAAACATATTAAAAAATATAGCAAAACAAAAAATAAATCTTATAAAACAAAAAAAGAAAAATATATAAAAAAAAGTAAAAAGACCAAAATATCCTTTAACTTAACCGAGTTTCTTTAACATAGTTAATAAAATGGGTTAAATTCGAAACAAAATGGCAATAACAGGGACCAAATTTAAAACAAAGTGGCAACGACAGTGATCAAAACTGTAATTAATTCAAAAAAGGGATGAAATTTATAGTGAGTGATAACCACATGGACCAAAAGTGTAATTTAATCTAGACATAAATAAAAAAAAACCTTTGTTTAAATGAGTACAAATAATCCTACAAATACTTACAAAATATACCTTTGTTTAAATTATTGAAATCTTTTATACAATTTAAATACCCTAACACACAGACACACATATATAAGGGTAGGTTCTTTTATTAACCCAATTTATGAACAATAATAAACAATGAGTTCACTTATGAACAATGTGTTTGAATGTTCATATATGTTCACATGTGTTATGTGCATATCTTGGATATTCACATATGTTCACAAAAGTTCATTTGGTTGTTTCATCTTTTCATATGTTAATAGATAATGAACATTGTATATTTATGGAAAACATGTTCACTTATGTTAACAAACAATTAACATTGTACACCTATGGAAAATGTGTTCACTTTATTACCGGGTCTTCCTCACCAATCACAAAATTATAAATACTATAATAAAGTTATGTTACTCAACTCTTAACCAAATCTAGGAAATTAATTAAAAAAACAAAAATCATGAGATTTTATAATAATGTAACCTCTACTTAATGATATAGGAGTTATATAAAAAGAAAAATTACACACATACGCTTAACATTAATTTTTGGATAAAGTTGAAATTCATACTAAAATGGATTGTCACCGGTCTAAAAAATTCATCAAGTTAATACTTTTTTTTTGTTAACAAATGAACTAAACTCTCTCTCTCTCTCTCTCTCTCTATATATATATATATATATATATATATATATATTCAAATCTAACTTTAAAGTTGATTTATTAGACAATGAA
>NC_037542.1:4675301-4687990 GCF_001531365.2 Cynara cardunculus var. scolymus | reverse complement strand
CACACCACTATTCTCTCCTTCACAATTGCCACTCACCGGCACCCCACCCTATCCCAACCCACCACTAAACACCATGCCACTATTGTTATCGCCATACCCACCTACTCCCAGGCCCCAGTCGTCGACCACTATTCTACCACTATCATCGTCACAACTACCACCCTGCCACCTATCCTTACTCACCCTACCGTCATGCCCCCACCCGCGCCCCATCTTACCCAACTCCAACTACTAACCACCATCCTACCACTATAGTCATCACAGCTACCACCCTTCTACCCACTGCCCCACTATAGCCCCACCTTGCCTGCCCCAAACAACCCCCACCTATGGAGCAGGGGGTGGGCATGAGTGGTAAGGGCGGGGTGATAGCCATGACGATGACAATAGTTACATGGTGGTTGGTAGGGTTTGGGCGGGGCAATGGGTGCGATAGTCCAAACAAAGACGATTGTTCCAATTATTTTGAGAGATTTCATTCCAATTCCTACCAACCAAACGTGTGGTCACATTTCATCAAATTCCATTCGAATTCCTTCAAAGTCAAATTTCCTTTGATAAATTCCAATTCCATCAAATTATATTCTGTGAACCAAACACCCCGTCAGAACTAATATGTTTTAAACCGAATCAATCATTATAAAAGGACGCAAATAGTTCTCCTTTTCAATCATGGGTTTTCAACGGTTTTAAGAAAATACATATAGATTAAACAATAATATTTTGCAATATTAAATGAAAATTAGCATTGATCATGATTTGACTTGTTTTCTTTTCCACTTAGTGAGGTCAATGATTTGAGTTCATGTGTGAGGAAGATAAGGAGTTAATTGAGAAAGTTGAACGCCATTATTACTAATCAAAGCAGTTGGTGGAACAATTCAGAAGCCACTTGTTGTCCATGGATGAACTTCATCAGGAGATCCAACACCTTACATCCACGGGTGGCATTTTCGTAATAAAATCAAACTTCGATGACAATGATATAAGGGTAACTATAAGTTAAAATCTTGTTAACATGAAATTTTTAATACAATTATTAACATATCTTAACATAAATTAATGTATGTTAACATACATGATATAGTAAACATACATAAAATGCAATGGTGGATCCAAAATTTTTGTATAACAGAGGCACCTTTAAGGTAGATTAAATGTCTGTAAAGTCGTTCGATGTGTTTTTAGTCTAATTCTACCGGTTTCGAGTGATTTTTAAACTTTCTTTTTGTTGATTTCGAGGGATTTTTTTGAGCTTTTTTGGTTGATTTCGAGAGACTTTTTTTTTTTTGGCTGATTTCGAGGTATTTTTTTGTTGATGGAGACAAAAGTGGTCATTTTAAGATTGTTAAAACACCTAATCATTAAAACTTTAATATATGTTCATAAAATCGATCTTATCCAGCTGAGATAGCAAAAATCAAAAAGACGGTTCTCTCACTCTTCAAAAGGCTGCATGAATATCACCAATGAATCAAAATCCTCGTGCGCCCGATATAAAGGCTACGATGAGTTCCTATGGTCCCCATGAAATTTTGAGTTCTACCTGAAACCAACCCTAAATATACATATAGATTTAAGATGACATGAGAAATTTTCATTTTGGGAGTAATATTAAAGGTATTCTTATACTATGTGAATTTTAAATTGTATTTTTGTGAAGTGATAACCTTTACATGACCTAAATGTGTATTAAAAATTTACTCTGAAGACCATCACTTCCACATGCCTTCTCACAAGACAACATTATATTCACATGTTTTACATTATATTACGTGACAGCTTACATTTTTCATGAAAATGGGTATTTTTCACAAGAACCCAACCCTATACAGGCATACAAATACTCTCTCTCTCTCTCTCTCTCTCTATCTATATATATATAGAGAGAGAGAGAGACTTGGGATCATGTGAGACCAAGAGTTTTTCGTGAGACCCGTAAGACCAATTCTCAACCCTTGGATTAGATCTACCATCTGAATATTCATAGTCACAAAATTGCCACGAGACATCTCAATAATCACAAAATTGTCACCGTACAACATTAGACTATTAGATCATTAGGGTTGGGTTCACGTGAAACCAAGGGTATTTCGTGAGACCCGTAAGACCAATTTATGTTCATTGATCAACTTTAGAAGCTAATGATCTAATGGTCTAAAGTAGCACGGTGGCAATTTTGTGATTATTGAAAAGTCTCGTGGCAATTTTGTGATTATGAATTTTCAGATGGTAGATCTAATCCAAGGGTTGAGAATTGGTCTTACGGGTCTCACGAAAAACCCTCGGTCTTATATGATCCCAAGTATGTATGTATGTATATATATATATATATATGTATGTATATATATGTAATGTCTTAAACATAGGGGATTTCTATGTGGCATATCTCTTACTAATAAAATCATAAATACCAATGAAAGATTCCAATGTTTTATTAATGGTGTTCATTCCACTATTGCATCATTGAATATTATAGTTACAATTATATATCAATTCAACCTTAACAAAAATTGAATTTAATCATATGTATGGTTCAGTGTTATGGTATCATGATTTTATGACTTGAATTCATAAATGCATACCAAATCAACTCTTAATGCTCATAAATATTTTTTCCCATTTAAAGAAACATGAAATGTAAATGAAATCTTATTAACATTTGATGTTCGTCATGAACAAAAGACCCCCAACTGAATTGGGTTATTCGAAAAAGGGGTTAAATTCGTTGTATGCAACATAGCCCTATGATGATTGTTAGTCATACGCTTCTCCCACCATCAATATACATGTATGCAAGCATACATGCATGCAGGGCCATTCCTGGGGAAGGACGGATCGGGTGTACGTCCAGGGCCAAAGAAAAATAGGGGCCCAAAATTTTATAGTATATAGTAGTAGTCAAAAAAAATTAGTAAATAAAAAAGATAAAAAAAATTCAGTATCTAATAAGACACAAGAAGAATTTTGTACTATATTAAAAGCCCAAACATATATTAACTAATTACATTGAAAAAAATGAAAAAAGTTAATTAATCGTTCATTTTATAGACTTGATATTTTTATAAGTTTTTTTATCTAATAAGAAAGTCTAAAACTAACTGTCTAAAAAACCTTAATATATTCTACATCGTTCATCTTCCACTGATATTTTTTATTTTAAGAAGATATAATTTAGAATGAATATCATCATTTAGCATGATGACAATACAATGGATTTTTTCCCCGGAAAAGTATTATATATATATATATATATATATATATATATATATATACAGAGAGAGAGAGAGGTGGAGGTTCAACGGGAACACCTCTATTTCACGAGAATGCGAAAACACCCTTATCACAGGTGATAATACGCGTAAGAGGACCTTGTGATACGCAAATGACATGTTCTACGACTTAGGTTGCGCCAAATGTTGTCTGCGTCTATGATTGAGCATCACATGTGATGGTTGATGGATTATAGTATCATATCAACAACACTCTTATCACATGTGATAATACTTCTGAGGGGGCTTAATGGTGTAAGGGCGACTTAGCCTGCAACCAAGATCGCATCGAAAATCGTCCGTGTTTCTGATTTAGTATCACATGTATATCATATGTGATGAAATAATAGTATCACATGTGATTGTCTATTGTAAAAATATATTCTCACATTCTTGTAAAATAAAAGTGTTCTCATTTGAACCATTCTCTCTCCCCTATGTAATATATTTATAGAATAATGAAAGTTATCCGTCTTTTGCAAGCAACCTTTAGCTAATTATGTCAAAACCTAAAAGTTGTCCTCTCAATTATCAAAAGCCTTGAAATATGGAATAAATTATTCAAAGTGCCCTCAAGGTTAGATATAATTACAAGAACTATCCTCAAGTATTAAGAATGACAACAAGTTCTAAATTGTAAGAGATTTGGACTTGACTCAGAGTAACTAAAAGAGATGGACGAGATTCACATATAGAGTCTATAACATAAACATATATAGGAGTTTAATCAAATGAGAACACTAAAATATGTGAGTGAGCTGCTAATTTAAAATAATTATATTATTTATTAAATAAATATAAATGAATAATTTAGCGTTAAAAAATTTAACTCATAAAAGCATTTAATTAATTGTATTCTCCTCATAAATAGAAAATTAATAATTATCCGATAAGGACATTAATTAATTGTTCAAAATGTGTATCCAAGTCTTTAGACAATGTTTTTAGGGGTCTATTTTTTGTTCTTAGTGTTATTGTGTCATATTATGTTCACAATATGTAATACAAACAAATAGTCACAATTTTTAATTGAAACAATATATTTAATAGTGGTTCACACATTGGATTCAGGTTGAAACGATATACCGAAGAAAATTAGTATTACCGTCCTCCACTGAATTGTACCAGTAAGGGAATGGAGTTGTCACAACATTAGCATCGTTGTGAATTGTAAGAACACGGATGCCTAAAACATCTTACACTTGTGTTTCATGTATATGTACGAATCATGTGGAGTTTACTCCATGTCTGTAGTTGCAAAACACATTGAGGCACCCTGGGTCTATTTAACCGAATGCTGGTACAAGCCGAGAAATTTCCACTTATCTTTTGTATTGGTTTCACTCTAACCCCTATCCAACCCACTATGCGAGCCGACTAATCCCATACATACCACCTGCTTTGCAGATAGCCCGGAGTCACCGCATTTGAACCTCCATGACCACAAAGAGATTTTTATTCCTCCTTATATTTGAATCTGAAATCTCCTGGTACTTTTGAACTTTAGAGCCAAGCTATAACCAATCAGACACCACCCTTGTGGTTTTCTCTCTAACCCTTTATGACCTACATCTACCAACACATGAATTAAAACATGACCATGTTGATTATTAAGTCATTTCCATGTCTTAATATGGTACTGTATGCTATAAACTTTTTCAAGTTGAAGATAATTTCAGATTACAAAATGTTTATTCAACCAATTGATCATTTTTAAAGACCGAGAGATCTACCATGACTTAATTGAAAAGACATACACTTCAAAAAGTCTTTACGTAAACACGTATGTGATTATGCTCAGCCTGAATCCAACAACTAAGCATGCTTCTTTCTTTTATATAGTTAGAAGATACCTAAGAAAGAAGTTGTCATTTAACAATATCGAAACCACAAAAAGATCACTTATCTAAACCTTAGGGGGTGTTTTTGTCATATTGAATAACCTAGGGAGTAGTTGTGTAAATTATTAAAACTTAAATTAGGCTCACTAGAGAAGGCATGGCCCCTACCAAGCTTCATGACAGCCACGTTCAGCTCCAGCTTCAGCCCCCACAACTAAACTAATTATAGACATAGCTAACGACCATCATGATTAGGACAGTAAAAAAGGAATTGGAATAAAAATAAAAATAAACAGAAAATAAAATAAAATATATAAATAAACAGAAAATAAAATAATAAAATGTAAGTGCTTACCGGGACGGACTAAGAATTTTTTTCAAATGGTAGTATCATTTGACTATAAAAAAAAACTATAGGGAAAAAATTTCAAACAGTGGCACCGTTTAAATATATAAAACAAATATACGGAATTTTTTTCAATTGATGACACTATTTGACTAAGAAAATGATACTAACAAGATTTGAACTTGGGTCTGAGGTAGAATAAGAGTCTTGCAAACTAAGGGGCCGTTTACCCAATTGCTTATCCGGCAAGCGCTTACCGATAGGAGTCAACACTATGATTTATTTTGATGTGTAAGATTTTAGTATATTAAAACATATCGAATGCAACAATTTAGTGGGTAAGAGTCGTCATCATCACTTACCAGGTAAGACTCTCCATCATTCTCATCGCTCTTACCTAGTAAGATTCTTGACACTTCTCATGTTCATCTGATGAGGAAATTTATCAGGTAAGTACTTACCAAGCAAATGTTTAATAAACGGCCCATAACTCTACCATATAAAACTTGTTCTCATTGTAGTTTCAAAATACATACGATGTCACACAACAGATTAATACGGTTGCACCTTTCACGAACTTAAATTATTTTACCCTTTGACGGAGGAATAATACAGTGGCACGTGCCGCCGTAACCACGATGGAAGGTCCGTCCATGGTTGCTTATTAAACGATAAGTGTTTTTTGGTTATTTCATCTTATCAGATAAACATGACAATGATTGAGAATTTATCCGATAAGAACGATTACAAGGACCGAGAGTCATACACGGTAAGTGGGAATAACGATTCTTAACTGGTAAACACTTACATGATAAAAATGTTGTGTACGATGTTTTAATGGACTAAAATCTTACCCTATAAGTTAAGTGAAAGTATTGATTATTACCGATAGCGAATAAGCACTTATAAACCAGATAAACATTAAATAAACAACTTCTAAATGTTGCTGAATAAAACCATCTCTAATGCATTAGATAATTTTTTTTTAATAAATGGGTATTAATTAAACATTAATTCTTTTTCAACCCATTATACTATTTCCTATATCAAAAATAGAATATTCTTGATGTATTTATGTGTAAATAAAATTAATTAGATTTTCAATAACACATCTATATTTTTTAACTTCACAAAGTGTAACAATATTTTTTTACAAGTAAATTACGGATTTGGTCCCTTTAGTTTAAACTTTCTACCTATAATGATCCCAAAATCAAAATAAATACAGATATAGGACTTCTGGTTGATATTTTCGCAACTGTTAAATCCTTCCCTGTAACGAAATCAAAGATTCCGTTAACACAGTGAAATCTAGGGGTATTTTAGTCTTTCTATCTTGATTTGTATTTATCCTATTAAACAATTAAAAAGATGATAGTATATATATACATATATATATATATACACACACACACACACACATATAGCCAAAGGTTATTTTGAGAAGTGGTAAATATTTGAGAAGTAAGAAGTGATCTTAGCCATTTATACGGTCAAAATCGGATTTGACTGCTCTATAATTATGCTTTGATTGGTCAATAATTACGCCTTTAACTGGTCAAAAATTGCGGTTAAGCGAAAAATAGAGAGGGTAGTTTCGTAACTTTTACAAATAGATTGCAAACGGGTTCATATATGAACCTATGTGATACACATATGAATTATATATTCATATGTGATTCACATATGAATTATATATTCACATGTGAACTCGTGTAATTCACATATGAACTATTTTAACTGATTCACATATGAACCAATTCATTGATTCACATATGAACTCATGTGATTCACATATGAACCAATTCATTGATTCACATATGAACTGTGATTCACATATGAACTAATTAACTAATTCACATATAAAACCCATGTGATTCATATATGAATTGATTCAGGTTCATATATGAATCAGTTAAATAATTCACATGTGAACTAATTAACGGGTTTACATATGAAAATATAGTTCATATGTGTATCACATGGGTTCACATATGAACCCGATTTCGTCTATTTGTAAAAGTTATAAAACTATTCATCTATCTTCACATACTCATGCGAGGAATTATCTGATACTTCACAGTCAAAGCAACAAATGTTGGTCAGATGAAGGGGTAGGATCACTTCTTTACTTCTCAAATATATAACACTTCTCAAATGAACTTTTCCACACATAAACACACGCGCGCGCACACACACACACACACATATATATAGGTAGACACATACAAAAGCATCTAACTTAGGAACACCATCGAGCACATAGCCTCTTTCTGGCCACCGCTCAACACACAGCCTCCTTCCGGCCACCGCTCCTCTGATCATCCTCCCCTTAATCTCTAAAACCCCTTTCTCTTGTCTAAAACCTCTTCCTCTTGTCTATAATCCCTTCCTCTTGTCTAAAACCACCGTTGATTTGCATTTGGTGACATCGTCTTCCTTCATCCATAACCCAATTCATATATCCAAATCCAATCGATGATGAAGAAAAAAAATTCGATGCAGATCCAATCAGAGGTGAGACAATCTCTTCTCCTTCACCTTCATCTTCAAATTCATCGACGAACTTCACCACCATGGGCCATCTTTCCCATTATCGAACACCATCTCTTTAAGTCTCAATTTAGGTGTGGTCAAGTCAACATCTCGATTTTTAGTCTTGATTTCTTCATCATTTTGTTTTGATTTCTCGATTAGGGGTTTTTCTTCAATGGTTTGTTGATGGTGGTAGTGGTGGTGGTGGTGGTGGTGGTGTTCACTTCAATGGTGGTGGTGGTATTTTCCTTTTTGGAATTTTGGTTTTAGAGTTTTAGCTTTAGGAGTTTGATGTTGATTTAGGGTTTTGTATATTAGTTTTTAAATAATGCATACGATGTTGTTTATACTTTTTTTATGTCTTTCATAATTTTTATTATTTATGATAATACTCTTCATAATTTTTGTACTCTTGATGATTGTGTTCATCTCCTAATAATGTTTGATGTTTTATGAGTTTTGTATGTATTAATTTGATGTTTATGGGTTCTTGGGTAAAATCCAACATCTTGTGTCTCTGTTTGATTTTCAAGGGTTTGTGCCTCTATTATTTTATGTGGTGGTCGGATATGTGGTACTCGTCAGACAAGGTGACTAGACCGAAGTAGGTGGTAGGGTACAATGGTGTTAGCGTGCGTGTGTCGTGTACCATATCCATATTTATTTTGATTTTGGGACCACTATGGGTAGAAAGTGTAAACCATAGGGACCAAAGCTGTAATTTACTTTTTTTTTTTTTTTTTGTTTACAATAATTTGTTAAAGAGTAAAGTTCAATTTTGGTCCTTAACATTTGTAATTTCAACGGATATCGTCCTAAGGTTTAAAAACTTGGATTTGGTCCCTCACGTTTGTCAATTCCCTAATAATTTTGGTTCTTTTGTGTAATGATCGTTAACTTTTTCGTTAAGTCCAGTTAAATGAAAGGTATCTTAATCATTTTTTACTATTTTTTTAATTTTATATTAAATTTAATAAACATCACATATTTTTAATTGCAAAACAAAAAGAAAGAAATGAAAACAAATATATTTAATTAATATTTAAGATGTCAAATTTTAAATAAAAATATACATCAAAATAAGAATAAATACAAATATGTTTTATTTTTAAAGTTGTTTGTCCTAAACATACATACATACACACACACACACACACACACACACAYAYATATATATATATATATATATATATATAGACTTGGGATCATGTGATACCTAGGGTTTTTAATGAGACCTGTAAGACCAATTCTTAATCATTGGATTAGATCTACAATCTGAACATTCATAATCACAAAATTGTCACGAGACTTCTCAATAATCATAAAATTGTCACCGTACAACTTTAGACCACTAGATCATTAGCTTATAAAGTTGATCAATGAACATAAATTGGTCTTACGGGTCTCACGAAAAACCATTGGTCTCACGTGAACCTAACCCTATCTATGTATGCATATATATAATTTGTTGATAGATATAAGAAAGAAAAATTAGTTAAAATAGTCATTTTTACTGGTTGATTTCACCTCTTAGCCACTACTTCTTTACAAGGTTTATCAAAATAACCTTAGATTCACAATTTTAATTTTTTTTTGCGTACCTGTATGAGAAATGTAAATTTTTTTGCGGACCTGGATGGGAAATGTGAATTTTTTTTACAAAAAAAGGTAGAAAGTGTAAACTATTTTTATTTTTTAGATGGGTCCCCATTGCATATGTAAGTTTTGTAGACCTATGACTATTTTAATAAACTTAGGAAGAAAAACACTTAAAAAAAAGGTGAAATCAACCCTGAAAAATTGACTATTTTAATAAATTTTTCAATAAAAAATTTGTCATGATTTTTAATATAAAATTACATATAAAATATGTTTGTTAATTAAAAAAATAATTAATTATAAATATATATAATTTATATTATAATTACTTTACAAAAATGAAAAGCAAAAAGACAAGATAGGCCCCAACAAAGCCTATCATAAATAATTCTCTACCCATTCTTGCTTTTCCCCTTTAATCCTTCTTCTTCTCCTTCTTCTCCATCATACTTAGAAGAACAAGAAAACATGGTCAAAAATGGCTCCAAAATGCCAACTTTTTGCCTCACAAAAATCAGGCCACACGTTAGAGTACGTTCGCCGACTATACAACTGAAAGAGAATGCAGATTCTTCCATTAAAACCGACGATCACAAAACCGAAGATTCCGTCAGTCATTCCAATGAACAAGAGAGTAAATCTGAAGATGTTGATACAGCTGAGAAACCTGTAAACACTGTTGGTAGGAAAGTGATGATCGTTGTTGATTCAAGCATCGAAGCTAGAAACGCCCTACAATGGGCCTTAACGCATACGGTTCAGAGCCATGACATTGTAGTTCTTCTACACGTCAAGAAGATTACTTCCAAACAAGGTTCGTTAGAATCTCGCCATTTTTTCAGTAGTTATTTCACGACAAAACTATCGAGTATACGACTGTCGTTTTCTGCTTCTTGATACAGGAAACGAATTGCCTAACGAGAAACCTGTGAAAGTTCCAGGTTTTCTTTGCTCTATGAAAAACTCATGTCAGCTGAAACGTTCAGACGTGAGTATTGTTCAATTCCTCTGAGCTTTTTAAGTTCAGCTCTTATGGTAGCGACATCATTTCTTGTGATTTTGTGATTGAAGGTAGAAGTTGAGATATCGATGGTGGAAGGCAAAGAGAAAGGCAGAACCATCGTGGAGGAAGCGAAACGACAAGAGGTGACAATGTTGGTTCTAGGGCAAAAGAAGCAGCTATTTTCATGGCGACTGTTGTTGACATGGGCAGGTAGACCAGTCGGTGGCGGTGGGATGGTGGATTACTGTGTTCAAAATGCTACATGTATGGCGGTGGCTGTACGGCGTAAGAGTAAAAGAGTTGGTGGTTATCTCATTACAACCAAACGGCAAAAGGATTTTTGGCTCTTGGCTTGATTAATAATAAACCCTAAAATCGAAATTCATGGTATATTGTGTTGTTTTGATTGTATTTAAGTTAATATGACGTGTACATTTTTTAACTCGTAAATGGGGTGAATGGTGTTTTTAGTCTACTACTTGTAAAATTTAACATTACTATTTACTTATCGGGTAAGATTTTAGTCCACCAAAACGAAATCGTATGTAATAATTTACACGGTAAGCGTTTACCGTGGTAAGAGTCGTCGCTCTTACTTACAGGGTAAGACTCTTGGTCTCTATATCATTCTTACTGGGTAAGATTCTTGGTCCGTACCATATTCATCCGATGAGATAATTTGACTTGGTAAATGTTTACTCCGATAAATGTTTGGTAAACGAGGCTTAACCAATAAATGTATTCTCCCCAAGTTATTGAAACAAATGTGTTGGTGATGATTTGTACCATTTGGCATAGTGACAAATGGGACCCTTTTCTATTAACTACGTGATTCATGTTTTTGCCCTTGCAAAAGTAACAATCAATTATTAAAAACATTTTTGTGTATTTATATTTATATTTATTTTATTCCCTTTTATTAAGTTATATAATATAAATTATCTATACTAATACTATATTATATACCATTTGATAAGAACTCTTAAAATCCAATTTTTATGCATTAAGTAGTATTTATTAATACATATTACTTAAAATTCAAGATTACAAGTGATTTTGCGTAAGTACAACTTATTAAGGCTTCATTTTTCAATTCGTGTAACTAACTGCAGATAAACATAATCAAATACATGATAAACATCTATTTTAAATATAGAAAATCTAAAATATAATTAAGATAATCATTGAGTTTCTAACATAATATTTAATTATTATCTTTAATAAAATTTATATTATTAAACCAAAAATAAATTACTTTGTTATTAGACGTAAATTAAATTATAATAAAAAATTAAATTAAATTAAAGAATGTACACCAAAAAACGAGAACTATTAAATAGTTAATTTGATACTAATATCTATTTTATTTTATTTTATTTTAATTTTTTTATGCTATCTTCAAATTTATATTTCATTCAAAAATAAAAACATTATCGCTTTCTCAAAACCACATAAAATTGTATTATATCGATAGAGACAAAAAATAAAAACTAAACATTAAAATGAAGATTTATTTCGCTGCATTGTGCGAGTACCCTTCTAGTTAATTAATAACTGATTCATAATTTAACATTATCCCTATGTTAATTGTCGTCTTTTTAATATCAAATTTTACAAAAATTAACTACAAAGGTGGAGCTTGATTAGTTAGAGTGTAGACTTCAAAGTTCAAAAGTGTCTGAAAATCTCAGGTTCAAATTCATGGAAGAATAATAATCCTTTTGTGGCCACGAGTTCACATGCGATGACTCCGGACTACTCATAAAACAGGTGATTGTTCTAGGATTAGTCGGCTCGTATAACGGGTTGGATATTCAAGTTAATAAAAAAAATTACACAAAATTTCTTCTATGTGATTAAAAAACTGTAATTATAACAAATATTAAATCATGTACTAAATTTGGTGAGAAGTAAAAAGGCATCAACCAACATGACAAGAAAGAGATGGCAAATGCCAAAATTAATTTTGGGTGGTTCCACCATAACTCAATTATTTGTAATTCAATAATATTTTTTAATAATATTTAAAATATATTGGTTGGAACTTCAATATCATATATATATATATATATATATATATATATATATATATA
>NC_037542.1:4651574-4674171 GCF_001531365.2 Cynara cardunculus var. scolymus | reverse complement strand
ATATCTTCAAATTTATATTTTATTCAAAAATAAAATCATTATTGTTTTCTTAAAAACACATAAAATCGTATTATAATATCGACAGAGACAAATAATAAAATTGAACATTAAAATCGAGATGTGTCTCGCTGCATTGCGCGAGTACTCTTCTAGTATATTTGTACAACCAATACAACTCAATCTCAACCGTCCATTTAATTTGATGAATATGTGATTTCATAAAAGTTTTGATTGGTTCTTAATATAAAGTATTAATAATGATTAATGAACCTTAGTCATCTTTAATAAATATTCAAATCATAATAAATGAACTCTCATCATTTCCATAAATATTTCAATTGATTATGTTGCATTGGTTGTACAAATATGATGAGTTGCATTTAAAACATATATTATAATATAATTTCTTTGTTTATGTAATTTATGATTTAAAACCAACTTTCATAAACATATTAAATTTGCATTTTTCATTATATTTGTACATAGAAATAGTGTAATAAACTAAATTTAATATAACACTCTTCATTTATATTATGTTTTGTGTTAAATAAATTTATGTATTTTTTACTTTATTTTATTGTATAATGATATTTTAATTTTTGCTTGTTACATACATTATATTTTAAATTAGAGTAAATTACGGATTTGGTCTCTATGGTTTACACGTTCTACCCAGAGTGGTCCTAAAACTCAAAATAAATACAAGTATGGCACTCCTGGTTGACATTTTTGCAGGCATTGGGACTCCTGGTTTGCATTTTCGCACTTTCTGAATCCCTCCCTCTGACAAAATATATTAACCCAGCTAACTTAAAGGGGTACTTGATCATTTTATTTATTTTGTTTTCTTTCCCAATAAAAAATGGGGCAAAACCACAAGGATGTAAAAATAGACTACCCTTAAAGATTCAGAGATTGAGAGCTTGAGGCAGAAGCGGCAACAACGGTGGAGCAGTCCGCAGGCGAGAGGCTGAGAACTTGATGTAGGGAAGCAGATCAGGGGTGGTGAAGGCCGGGGGGGAAGGTGTCGCAGAGAGAGAGAGAGAGGAGAGATCTACATTTTTCATTGTCGGCGACCGATGCCGGAGATGGTGTTCGTGCAGAAGATGGTAATTGAAGAGGTTGAGCTAGAGGTAAATCTGAGAGGCCAACGAGGGTTTGAAGATTCGAGAGGTCGACTGTGTAGATGTGTATATCTATATAGAAAAGACAAAATGGGATAAAAACAAAATTAATAATAAAAAGACTAAAATACCTCTAGACTTAACTGGGTTAACGGGATATTTTTGATTTTCTTAAAGGGAGAGACTCAATAGGTGCAAAAATGTCAACTAGAAATACAAGATATGTTTCTATTTTGATTTTGGGACCACTGTAAGTACAAATTGTGAACCACAGGGACCAAATCCATAGATTACTATACAAATTAGATTCAAATTTAACAAGGGTGGTGCCTGATTGATTTGAGCTTGACTTCAAATGTCAAAAGTACCAGGATGTTCCAAGTTCAAATCACAAGGAGGAATAAAAATTCCCTTGTGGCCATGGAGGTTCAAATGTGGTGACTCCGGGCTATCTGTAAAGCAGGTGGTTGCTCTGGGATTAGTCGGCTCGCATAGTGGTTTGGATATCTAGGTTAATAAAAAAAATTAGTTCTTAGTTTTAATAAATTTAAGTTTATGCAATCAACTTATAAAGTTTGTGATTATTTGCTAATAGTTTTAACTCAATAACGTATTTACTTAAAAGACTAAATTACGTTTTTTTGGTCCCTGTGGGTTGTTGAAATTTTCTACTCATTGTTTCATTCTTATGATTTAAACTTTATTATTATTTTTCGTCTCTATGGTTTATAAATCATTTTTATTTTGTCTCTCATACTTAAAAATAGTGGTTAGGTTCAAGAACGAAAATAAAAATGAATTGCAAACCATAGAGATGAAAAACGTAATTTCCAAAACAACAAAGATGAAATCTGCAATTTTGAACAAACCATAGTGACGAAAAACGTAAGTCACTGTTAATTAAAACACACATATAGATAAGATAAAAAAAACCTATCTAAACAATCTTTGGTTACACACAGAGCTTTAACAAATACAAGAAAAGAGATTGTTAAAAAGAGGATCATTTACTTAAGCTAGAAGATGCTTGAAGTAAGAATAAGGTTAGAGAGAGATGCGCGCTCTCTGCATGGAGAAGAAACACTTCTATTTATACCCAGTGCATTAAATGATCATTTAATGCAGTATGGTAGGTTTAGAGTGCGTGTCAAGCCTTAAGAGGAAGGCTTGTCCTTTGCTACAGTGAATAGTACAAAAACACTATTTCTGAGCAGATATCCTTGCCTAAAGTTGGTGGACAAAGAGTCGACTAATCGGCTCCATACCGTACTAACTTTTACAAGGGTATGGGTTTGTCCTTTGTGTGCATAAGGATAAGACAACAACAATCGTGCTAAGCAAGCTTCCTTTGATCGTTGAATGCTGGAATGACCTGAAGGTCTCATCATCATTCGCTGAAGCTAGAGCAGTCTTCACACATATGTAGACAGGTTTGTAATCACTGAATACCGCTTCAGATCACGTACTCGCCTGTCTCTAATCTTCAGTTTCAGTCTTCAACGTTTGCTGAAGGTTCCTTGGTGTGAGTGTTGTCTTCTTGAAGTAAAACTGTCTCTGATAGTTTTACAGTACAAGTTCTTCAGCGATCACTGAACATACTCAGTGATGATCGCTGGAACTGAAAATACAGAAACACAAATACAACGTGAAAGGAAAAATGGATTATCATCAAATCACTGAGAGAGAGGATCAACAGATTGATATTTTCCTAGACTCCTTCCCCTT
Organism: Cynara cardunculus var. scolymus; assembly: GCF_001531365.2. Classification (NCBI taxonomy): domain Eukaryota; kingdom Viridiplantae; phylum Streptophyta; class Magnoliopsida; order Asterales; family Asteraceae; genus Cynara; species Cynara cardunculus. Next base: position 4,671,322 of record NC_037542.1, on the reverse strand, counting down.
CCTAGAAGAAGCAGTGGTAGATCTTTGTGGATCTTTCTTATGAGTCTAAGGAGTTATAATGGGAGGGGTTGGCACCATCACCTTTTCAATATCGACGACCTTATGTTGGTCACTTGTCATTGAAGATGGTTCACTGCCACCCATTTCCGACTTCAGTTTCTTTATTGAGACAAAGATGAGCTTTCAAGAACGTCAAGAATGTAGAGGAGGGTGCGCTCTACCCACTGAGCTAATAGTCCGTCGTGCAAGCCCCCCCACTGGGGGCCCACTATGCCAAAAGCGAGAGAATATCTTATGTTTTGTCCAAGCAGGATCTGACTGTGCATTGAATGAACAAACGGATGAAGTCAATAAAAAATCGAAGAATTCAAAGAGCGGGTCGGGACAAAGAAACGAAAAAACTAAAGTTGTAAAGATATGTAGCCATGAAAGGCGAAGGAAGGACAATTCCTCAATATCTTGTTCATTCGCAACAAAGAATACCAACAACTGAAGGGGGCCTCATTTTCAATGTCTTGGCCTTCTGAGCAAGCTCAACATCCCTCTCCTTCTTGGACAAGTACAAACTTCTTGGGAGTCAGAATCTTCGTAGGAGTCTTACTTGAAGAAAAAGAAAGAAATTCAGAGGATATTTATGATAAAAATTACCTACAACTGAAGAACACTTACTAGTCATCTCTACATTTGTCTCTTCTTCTTCTACCTCTCTTAGAGCAGGTCCAGACGACCCTACAAATGCAACATCGTGGTATTCGTCCTCTCTATCAACCAAAGTGAAACTCTTGGTCGTAGGAGTGAAATCCCGATTCAAAAATCGTAGGAAACGGTTTATCCTAGTTGGAATATCTGCCTAGGGCGACAATCGAGATAAATCAATACCTGTGACAGACATGAAAATAGATGTTAATATCTAAGATTATCCACAATAACAATATAACGAAGATATCCCCCCGAAGACATATCTCGTCTTCCACCTTTTGTCATTGACAAAAGTATCTGAAACAAAGATCTTACTACCCCTTGCTTTGGGGTAGAGACTATTTGATGATTGCCTTTTGGCCTAACCGAATAGGCAGCTGACAGATCATGGATAGTGAAGGGAGATTCTTATTCACTAGTCAACCATTCAACAACAATGATGAACCTCCAAAACTAGGGCATCATCTGCCTTGGAGATAAATCGAAATCCTCTTAAAAATCCCTAGATAAGGGCGAAAACGCCAGGTAAAACCAATTTTAAAGGGATATTCGTATTACACGAACCACCCCCGGGGACATTCATCCTGATGAAGATCGCTTGGACTAGTAAATTTTATAGTTGAAGAGATCTCGACAATAAACCTAAAAGCTTCGAGATCACCCCGTTCCTTTATCGCACTTGTAGGATCTTTCATCTCTTAGTTATCTATTATAGTGACAAAGGTAGCATATAAGCCTACAACCTCTCAATGGTTTCAAGGTTTCTTCGTTGAATGTTGAATGTGAGACATAAGAACCATACCTTATATAGGGATCTTAGAGTATATATCTACGATCACTTGCACACAATTTCGAAAAGTCAAAGATTTTATTGCTTAGAAAGATTTGTAAGCGCGTAAAAGGGAAACTCGAAGATAAAATGGGTATTTATACCCCGAAATCTCAAATAGATCACCATGACATCAAATTGTCTTGATAGACGACACTTGTCTTGGAGATTCAACTGACGCCCTGGATGTGCGACGTGTGTCACTCGCCAGCTGTTCTGACACGATGAGGTCATACACACGCATAGCCAAAATGGATGATTCAGTTTATCACAAAACCGATTCGGTTTCTTTTCAACCGATCCAGTTACCAAAGAAGGACGAGCGTCAAAAATCCCCCAAAACCAACTTTTTGCGGCCGGATTTGAAAAAAAAAACAGATTTAAAATTCAAATATTCGGGAGCAAATTGTTTGGGTAAAAAACCAATGTCTTCGACCAACATGGAAAATATCATCGACATCAATCAATCGTCAATATCCGTGACGATGGGGATATACACGACGTATGAAGACAGTCGATACCTCATAAGAAACATCTCCTTCGACTAACCCTGGTGTTAGATTATCTATGACTATTATTAACATTCATTTATCTTCGACGATGGTTATCTTTTTCATTTATTACAGGTCTTGAAGATTAATACCATTATTTCCTTCATTAATGCTCTTGGAATAACTGATGACCAACGTTAAAATACACCATTAAGCTAGTGATTAATTACCTATCATTGTAATCACTATTATTAAGGATGACGTCCTTATTTGACATGCATAGTGCACCAACGATACCTGCCAGGTTCTTACCCTCGACAGAGTTTTTCACGTCACCAAATCTCTTGTCTCGTTTATTTGCTTGCCTTATTTATTACGAAGGTTTTATCTTTAGTTGATTAGCCTTGAAATCCAGACCGTAAATTGCACTTGTGTAATTTTTTAAATAAACAATTATATATCAAATATGATCAGTTTATCAGCAACAACTGATCGATTCATAAGCCAATCACCAGCTTAGAACATCTACAACATATTCTCTAAAAAACAAAATGAAGATTTTAGAGATATTTTTCTTACAAAAGGTTTTCTGAAAGATTATGTAAAATATAGAAAACAAGAAACAGAATATAAAAATTTCCAAAATTTAAAAACATTTCCAAAATTTAATTATTTTTAATTGTTTTTCATAATCTCTTTCCCACCATTTTTTCTAAAAGTTTGTTGATATGGTTTTTTTTTTATTAACCTGAAAATTCAACCTGCTATTCGAACCGATTAATCCCAGAGTGACCACTTGCTTTGCAGATAGCCCAAAGTTACCATATTTGAACCTCCGTGACCACAAGAAGATTTTTATTTCTTCTTGGATTTAAACATGGGACTTCCTGGTATATTTGACCTTTGGAGTCAAGCTCAAACCAATTATGCACCACCCTTGTGGTTAAGTTTGTTGATATATTAAATACATTTGAATATTAATTATTATTAAAATCTTTAAAATAAAAAATTGTTAGAGTTGAATGTAATTTTTTTTAATATTTTTTATTTTATATTTGATAAAGGTATAGGAATCAATTAAAATTGAATGTTTTAAATACTTTAATATGAAAAAGCCAAAAAAATGTCCGACCAATTTTCTCATTTTGAATGATTAAGTTCGTGAACGTTTTTTTAATGAAAAAACCATTAAACTTTCTTATTTTGGATGATTAAGCCATTACAAAAATTAATAAATAAACAAACGAATTTTTAAAAATTGATCACTTATATCCTTTTTACCCAAAAAAGCTACCTGAAACCGGGTAAGAAGGTTTTAAGGTAAAAAAAAACTTAAATACGTTTTATTGTTCACAAACCCTACGTCATTTAGACCCTCGTTGCCTCATCATCACATCCGCTCTCTATCATCAACCCATACTGCTTTTGGCCCTTGTCATCAGTCTCCCTCTTTTTGATTTTTTTTTTCGATTCTCCATCTTTTTATATGTATATATGCTCCATTAAATTGTTGTAAAAGAGGGAGACCGAAAGAAAAAAAAATAGATCAAAAAGATAAAGATCAATGGTAGAGGCCTACGTCAGCGATGGGCAGTATATAGAATGGGCAACGATGGAGCAAAAGTAAAAAAACTGTTTTCTCAAAAAAAAATTAAGAAAAAAAGGAAAAGAAATGAAAGGAAAATGATCATAAATTTCCTCTCAAAACTTTCCTTCTAGATATGGGAGGAAAGAGAAGGAAATGAAAGAAAAGAAATTAAAACCCTTTAAAAAGATTATTTAGAGGGTGTTTGAGATTGCTTATAAAAACAATTTATCGACTTATTCTGATGTGGTACTAGTAATAAACACTTTTAAGTGTTTGGATAAACAGCTTATACGGTGTCAAACCGATAATAAGGAGTTTTTGAAGAAGTTAAACCATTCTAACTTATAATAAGTTGATAAAGACTTTTGTAGAAAATCATAAGTTGTTTCAAATAAGCAATCCCAAACACCCCCTTAAATTACAAAACTATCTAACTTTTTATTATAAAAGACATATTTTAAGAATATATTTATAAAAATGACATTTTTTCTTTACTTTCTTTCCACTTTTAAGGACATAAAAATAACTTTTTTTCTTCCTTTTAATAACACAAATAACAAAATTATTTTCTTTTTATTTTTATTTTTCCAATATTTCTTTTCCTCCCCAAATTTGAGAACACAACGTAAATTCAAAAATTAGTTGTAGAAAATCAGTTAAGAAATGAATGTATTAAATATATTAGTAATATAATTAATTTGTACTATATAATAAACATTTGAGTTAAAATCTTAAAAACCAATTTTAATGTATTAAGGGGTTATTTGGCAGTTGTTGGATGGTTTTGTGCAGAATGATTAAGTGGTCATAATGATTAAGAGACTCTCATGATATAGAGCAAAATGAAATATAATTGTTCGGTAGTTGTTTACAATGGAATTAGGGTGCTGAATGGTTAAGTGAGACCCATGATACAAAATCATTCAGATGGTTTTAGAACCATTAAGAGACATATGTTTTTTCCGCCAAACAAGTTTCACCTTTTAATGATTCAGATGATGCCTCTTAATGAAACTATTAAGAGGTAAACAAACAATCCCTAAGTACTGCTTAATAATGCATGTTACTTAAAATTTAAGATTACTAGTAAATTGTGTATCAATACAATTGATAAACACAATCAAATATAGAATAAACATCTCATTTTCAATATAAAGAATCTAAAATATAATTAAGATAATCATTGGATTTTAATATAATACTTAATTATTATCTTTATAAAAACATTATTTTACTAAACCTAAAATAAATTACTTCATTATTAAACTTTATATTAAATTATAATTAAAAGATTAAACTAAAAATTATCTTTATAGAAAAACATTATTTTATTAAATTTAAAATAAATTATCTCGTTATTAAAACTATATTAAATTACAAGAAAAAAAACCCGAACTAAAACGATTACAAAAAAAATTTAATTTTAATTTGACACTAACATTGATTATATTCTGTTCAAAATTATGTTTTATTCGAATTATCAAATATAAAAAATATTATCATTTTTTCAAAGTATATAAAATTGTATTATAAAAATGATGAAGACAAATAATAAAACAAATCATCAAAATTAATATGTATTTCGTTGTATTTTTTTTATTAACCTGGATGTCCAACCCGCTATGCAAGCCGATTAATTTCAATACGACCACCTGCTTTGCAGATAATCTGGAGTCACCGCATTTGAACCTCCATGGCCATAAGGGGACTTTTTTTCCTCCTTGAATTTGAATCTGAGGCCTCCTGATAATTTTGAGCTTTGGAGCCGAGCTCAAACCAATCAGACATCACCTTTAAGTTTATTTCGTTGTATTAGTAACAACATTAAAAATTCAATCTTTATTTGCCAAAAATGTCGGTCGGGAAAACCAAATCCCTTAATTTCCGACGAAACAAATAGAGCAAAAGAAGTCGCTTTCAGTCCAACGTTGAAGCCAATTCCCTCGTTATCGCTTTATAATCACTATCAATACTCATCTTTAATGACCGCTGTTCAAAATGCCTTCCTTTTCTCACTCTACCTTCTTCTCTCCATAACCCATCAAAATCATCCTCTTTTCTTCAATCCTTTCGGATTACTTATATCGGGGTTTTAGTTTAGACCAGGTGAGACTCCACAATTTTTTTGCAATTATGTCAATTTTCTGGATGATAAGATGATTTCGTATGTGGGATCTTGTTTTTTTCTTCTGGGTATCGCCGTTGACTGTCGTATTTGAAGTTTTACATGGGTGTTTCTGCTATTTTGCTTTTAATTCTTAATCTGAGCTTCAAATTTCTGTGAATAAGGTCATCGTTCTTGCTATTCTGTGGGTATTCTTATGATCGATCCAGTTTAATTATTGTGTGATTAACAAATGTTGGGTTTATTTCCAAAACCCTAAGATGTATAATCAATTTCTGTTCTTGTTAACTTATCTATTTCTGTGTGTGTTTTACCTCTGCTCTTCTTTTGTTAGGTTCCTATGTTCTGTTTCCTTGGTTAATTAATGTGTTTTCAAGTTACTTTGTGAATTGTGATGGTTTTCATATTCTGAAATCTGAATGATGAGTGCTGGATTCTTTCTGATGGAATTAACTTGTGTCATGTATTGTAGAGCTCTAGACTGGATCAAATTGCTATGGGTTCCTTGTGTTCTTGTTTTCGTGCCGCTGTGCCTGATGACGAAAGTATAGACTCGGATGATGACGAACAAATTCAAGACTCAAGTGGCATGGTCAATAGAACTGCCCAGGCTCATTTCACTTCCTTCCTACAGAACTTGACCAATAAGGTCAGTTTTTACAAACTATTAATGTTATTCAAGTTCCATTAGGAGACTAGAAAAAGTATCTATATTTGTATGTTTCCATGTATAACTGGAGTGTTTCTGCAGTTTTCATTATGAATTTGGCTATGCAGAGCATTATTTTGCAAGAATATGTGCTTTTGGTGAGAATTATGTAATTGTTTTAAGTTTAACTGTGTTTCGACATTACCTTATCGAACTCGACCACTTTTTGTTTTTGTCGATGAAATATGATCGCCTATAACAGCATGATTGTAAATAGAGTTTACGGTTTTGGAGAATTGCTGAACTAATCATCATAATGATCCTTAGATCTTTTTAATAGCTCTAGTTTGTAACTGTATTTCTATGTTCCCTTGTATAATTCAAAGATGTTTTCCATTGCTTTTGGTAAGAATATATAAATCTAGTTATCATGAGCATACCATATATAGTAATACTTGAGCATTTTCACTGTTTTCTGCGGTGAATACAGCTAATGATGACACCATTATGACTAGAACTTGTGCGGTTGTGCCTTTGATGAGAACTCGTAAATCTAATTATCATAAACATTTTTGGAATCTTTTTATAGCTTTGTGTAGATCTATGTAGATTTGAAGGTACACTTGTGATATTGCTATTGTGATTACTATATGAGACATATGATTTGATGTGTTCCCTTGGTTCCATAAAAAGAGACGGCCTTTGACTTATGAGTGCCAAACCCAACTTTTCTATTCAAGATCAATAGAGTTGTCATAGGCAAAACGAACAACATGATTACCAAACTTTGATCGTTTTTTGACTTGCATACTTGAACGAAAAGATGTTTAAAGATTTTTTGGATTACATTCCAACTCTTCAATTGACATGAATTTTAACAAATCTAAGTGCCCGTGGATGGTCCATGTTTAGTTCCCTTCCAAATATCAACCGATTAAAGTCTCCTAACATTGGCTAATACTTTTATGTTTTTTTCAAATTTGGATGGCCATTAGACAAAATGATGTAAATGATACGGTTGTAACATTTTCTATAGATATGTATGGGGTTATGAAAGGTTTGCTGAAATTCATACACTTATCTAGACTTCGATACTTGGGGGTTGTTTGGTTGAGACATGGGAATGAAAATGAAAATGACAGGGGATGAACATGGGAATGAATTTTCATCCCTTCAATTTGACCTGGAATGAAAATTTTGGGTTGTGGAGGAATGGGCCCATTATATTATATAAAACCAAACACTTTCTTTTATTTTCAATCCCATTACTTAGTGCTTAACACCTCTAACCAAACACCCCCTTAGTTTAATCAACTCAAAACGTCAAATGCATCTCTTTCTTGAAACAGAGGGAACATTACGCTAATGAACTAGCTTACTGTATTCATTATTCATCCCATATTGAAGCTATGTTTTGTAACCCCCGTAGGTTATGGTCTTTATTTATCTATGGAACTAAAATGCTCGCTTGAAACTGAATCATGCATCTATGTTCCTTTGTTGTTGCAACTAACTTGCATCATGCTTGAAAATATTCTTTATGGCCATTTAATATTTTCATATTATGGGTGTCATTTATTCGGTTTGAGGTGAAATAAAGGTCTGATTATCGGTCCCATTCTTGTATTAAAAAGGAAATTCTGGTACAATATGAGACAGGGTCAAATTGTTGGGAGTTGGGATGCTTCAAAAATTAGGAGCATAAAAGATATAAATTGAAGATAAAATAGCAAAAGCTGGCATGTTCTTAAATTCTCGTTTTCATCCGTTGAAAGGGTCCTCAAATTGGCGAACACAAACCAAGAAGTCTATACTAAGAGTGATAATTCCATTTTTTCCGACTTTACCCTTAATGTAATTCTTATTATTACATTTTACCTATGTATCCTGAGTGTCTATGTTGAGAAGCATTTATGATATTGGTTTGACCTAGTGATCACCTTATAGAGAATCAAGATTCTTTGTAAGAGGAAGGATATTTATCGTATTGTGTTGTGGACTTGTGGTGTATCCTTCTTTCTCTCTTTTAGGTGTAAGATATAAGTTTTACTTTTAACTTGAGGGTAGCTCAGCTAGTCAGGCCTTGGTTTGTTCCCCATTTGTCACTGCTTTGGGTTCTCCTAAAGACCACCGGAGGTTTTCTTGTCTCTAAACTTCAAGGCCCAAAGGATTAGTCGAGGTGCATACAAGCTGGCCCAAACACCCACAGTTAACACCAATTTTCTGACTAAAGTTTTCCTCCTTGTATCCCATTGTTGTGGTCAACAATCTCTTGGTATAGTCAAAACTACTACGTTGTGTTCCTACTCTCAAAGGTTTTGACTTATCGTTTTATATATATATTCCTAAATTCACACACTTTTCTCAAGCCGAGGGTCTCAGAAACAACTGCTTTACTTAGAGGTCAGGTTTGCTTACATCCCACCCTTCCAAGACCTCACCCCACCTTCGGTGCGATATACTGAGCCCGTTTGGTTTACATACTAGCTTTAATATTTTGTCTTCAAAACTGTAGTGTAAAATTTCATAGGAAGTTTCATCATAAGCAATTCCATCAGATTTCACTTCCCAACAAGTTATCTTCAAAACTTAGGGATTTGACTCTCGATTGTATTTTTCAAAAGTGTGAAGCTGTTCTTGGAAGAAGAGGAACAGAAGCACTACCATGGCCTTATCAAGGTCCAAGTTCTTCACAACCTACAATTGCACAAAGCAGCTCATCTGGATCTAGCAGCAGCAGTGGCAGTGGCAGTGGCAGTGGCAGTGGTATATCTTTCATGAGGCATGCAAAAGGATCATTTCATTCACGAGTAGGACCGGAAATGGTTCATGAAACCAGCGTCCAACAAATACCAAGTGAAGAGGGCTCCAAGAAATGCCATGCCGAGATCCCTCTGATGGTTGCATTGGACAAAGTCAAAAGTAAAGTCAACACTATCTCGGAAGATGAGGAGGATGTTTGTCCAATATGTCTAGAAGGTAACAAAAAAGATGGTATACTTTGACTCTTGAAGTCAAATTCATTGCTTTTCAAATGCAAAACCGATGTTTCTTCTGTTAGTAGTTACTAAAATTTAATATGGTCATCAATTCTTTCCTATGTTGTCGTTTTGAGCTTGAAATGTTCCCCAGGAACAAGCTACAATGAGGCTATTTGAGATGTGAGTTGACTTTTTAGCTTGAAATGTATTTGTTGCAGAATATACAAGTGAAAATCCTCGGATTGTTACCAAATGCTCGCACCATTATCACCTAAGTTGCATCTACGAGTGGAACGAGAGAAGTGAAACCTGTCCAGTTTGTTCGAAGGTAATACTCTCTATTGATCTTCTGTCTATGTTTTGACTTTTAAATCAAATGGTTTATTTTAGATAGTCATCTAGGGTTTTTTAAAGAAGACTTCCCAGTTATGCCCCTTATATTACATAAATGCCACCTATATATTTTCTTTTAGGTCATCTTACATCGTTATCTAGTGAACCACATGGGTTGTTGCATAGTGGTTGAGGTCTTGGGGGATGTGGTGGAATATCCCACCTGCCTGGGGATTGATTCCAGGTGTACACAACAATTGTGGCCCACTGAGTTTATCATGGCTGATTTCTTGTAGTCACAATTTGCCGGGACTAGTCCAGGGATAGGTGGAACACCCTTCCAAAAAAACGTAACTAGTTTATCAGCCAACAACTAGCTTATCAACCAGTTTGTCAAACATAGCCTAAAACCTGTACCCCTATTGTTACAAGTCATCAACATCTGCATAAATCACACTACACCTTGAATTACGTTAAATCTTGGCTCTAGTTTACGATGATAAGCCAAATCGTATCTTGTGGGAGTTGTTCCAACTAACCACTTCATCTTTATGTTGCCATTGTAGTTGATGGTTTTCGAAGAAATGGCTTGATTCCTAATCCCTTTTGAGTTCAACATAAATGGCTTGGTTTATAAAAGCCATGGGTAATGAACAATGATCAAGGAAAGTGATGATCTTGGTGCACATATGAACTGGTTCAAGACTGCTTCATCTGCAAAATGGTAAAAATACAAAGATTGATATTTCTATTAGTTTTTTTAATTACTTCTTTTTTCAAATGGTGAAAATGGTTTTTGGTTTTTATGGGTTTTTGAATTGTAGATAAATGCTTGTATGGATTTGGTTCTTTGTATATATGGGGGCTGCTTTTGTTACTTGGTTAATAACAAAAATGGCTGCAATTGGTCTCATCAGTTGGCTCGAACATTGGTCATGAACCTTAACCGCAAACGTATTGGTTATATGGGTTTTTACACGATGTTTTATGTGCCTCATTTGTTTTAATCACTTTGTCTTTCAACGTCGGCCTGGAACCCGCATGGTTGACGCAACATCGACTTGTTTTTCAGGCTGGGACCATTGAGGACCGACCAGAATTGGCAATTCTCCGGTAAGGCCATGGTTTGAACACTACCATTTGTTGGGGTGTTATTTGGTCGGTGTATTTGGTTTCAACTTTCTTTGAACTACCTGATAACCGAACTGAGTAAGGGGCCGTTTACCTAAACACTTATCCGGGAAGCGTTTAATAGTAAAATTCAACTCTTATTGCTTACTTATCGGGTAAGATTTTAATCTATCAAAACAACATCGTATGTAACAATTTACCCGATAAGTGCTAACCGGGGTAAGAGTCATCGCCATCACTTACCGGGTAAGACTCTCGGTCCTTGCCTTCACTCTTACTAGGTAAGATTCTTGGTCTTTGTCATATTCATCAGGTAAGGGAATGTGACTTGGTAAATGCTTACCGGAGTAAGCATTTGGTAAACGGCCCCTAAGGCTCAATTTAATTGGTTTTTGGGTTGTTTGGTTGGCTATCGGGTAAATCAAATAAGGGTTTTATTTTAGCAAGTTTAGATGAAACATATAAATTTGGTTTTTGAACGGGTTATGATTTTCGTTAAGGGTTGTATGGGTTAGACTCTTCGTTCGGTTTGCATGAATGAAAAGTATTTGGAGGGATTTTGAATTCAAATCCATTCTAATTATGTGTTTGGTTTGCAAGATTGTTCGGATTTGAAATCTTGGGATTTCTTTAAAATCCCTCAAACATTGGATTCTGAAATCCAAATCCCTTCGATTTCAAATCTTTTTACAAAATTCAAATCCCTCCAAATCATTCCGTCAAACCTAATGTTTTGTAAGATCCGTTTGAAATATTGGATTTGATTTGGATGGATTTAAAATTGAATTACATTACGTTGTCATGTTTGATTTGAATGGTTTTTTGGATTTGAAATCACGGGAGTTAATTGAAATTCCACAAACATAGAATTTTGAATTCACCACGGGGTGGTTGATAGTTCACGGGATTTATAGGATTTGTATGCAGTAATGGTTTAAAATATGTTCATAATCAATTAAAATATATACAATTTAATTATTTTTAAAATTATTTATAATTTTTTTAATTTTTTTTAATTGTATTTATAAAGAAACGGAATTCAATTCCATACGAGATGCAATAAACCAAATCAAATATTATAAGTTCATATTCTTTAAAACCATTTCATTAGACCAAACCGAAGCAAGCAAGTGAATCCAAATGATAATGAGAATGAAAGTCCATAACAAACCATAAGGATGGTATTTAATTGGTTTGAACTTGAACTCTAAAGATTAAAAATGTCTGGAGGTCCCAGGTTTAATTCTAAGGAGAAATAAAAATCCTCTTATGGTCACGGAGAGGTTAAAATGTGGTGACTCTAGGTTATCCACAAAGGAGGTGATCGCTCTGATATTAGTTAGCTCGCATAGTGGATTGGATATCTAAGTTAATAGAAAAAAGTCAGGATGATTTATAACTAAAATTTTCTTATCTATTTATAGGTCTAAAAAATGAAATTTATATATGAAAATATACCTACACTACACAAACTTTTCCTAAAAAATGGGAAAATTAATGTTATTGATCTATCAAACTCTAAGGCCCTGTTTTTTTTTATCTAAAAAGCACTTAATACCCTCTTATGTCTGAATCGGTCAGACCTTAGGGTATTAAGTGTGTTTGTTTTTTTTTTCAATTAAGAGCTTAAAAGCTCTGATTATGTCTGAATTATTWAGAGGTAACATTTTCACTTAAAACCTCTTAATTGCTTTTAGAGCTTCCAATGCTTGCAAAGAAAACCTAGATTTCAATGATTCAGATTTCAGATTTCAGACGTAAAAACAAACAGTGTGACTGATATTTCTTTTTTCAGACTTCAGCACCACCTCTTAAAATTCAGAAGTGAATTCAGACTTCAGACTTAAGCACTTCTTAAAAAAAACGCCGCCTAAGCCTCTTAATAATTTTTTAACATTTTGCTCAAATCTCAAGGCATTAAAACAAAATTGACTTTATAAAATGTCTAAATATCTTAATAAACCACTTTACAATACTTAAGTATACATGATCAAACACTTATTTGTTCTATCTAAAGATATTGCAATAAATTTATATGATGCTTTTGAGCGTCTTAAAAAGTTTCTATGACATTTTTGAAATAAATTGTCTTATTAGCTAGTTTATATGATACTATTTGAAAAAGTGTCTTATGAAACAAATTTCCTATAAAAAGATGTGTTTATATGACACTTTTTAAAAGTACCTAATAAAAAGACTAATACGACACTTTGTTTCAAAAATGTCTTAAAAAATTATTAGGATATCCAAAAACATACTATAAACTTATTACAACATTTTTAGATATGACACAAAGGTTTAATCATATAAAGTAATTTACTAGGACATTTAAACACATTTAGCGTCCTATAAATTTGATTTTGTTGAAATGAGGTGAGTTAGTAAATTTGGTCGCCCTTATACTGATTTTCTAGCTCCGCCTCCTGCTAAAAAGAACTAATTAAAATCAATGTAAAAACCATGAAAGACCATCAAAAGTAAGCTATCGATGGGGCTATAAATCTTCATTGCCCTTACGGTCGACTAACTTCGCCAAGAATAATTCGACGCCTTATGACGAAAGGGGAGTCGGCGGGGCGTAAGGTGAAGATTGGGGGGAGTAGAGAAAAATTGAATCATGATCATGGGTGGAGGCGACAGGGGATGGGCTGGTAACCGGCTATAAAGGAGTTTTCTTGCTCGTTGCTTGTTTCGAACCAGAATGGATGGTTTGCCACAGCTATGGTGCCGATAGATTCACTACTTCAACGCCGTTATCGAACATTTCAGGCTGAGCATCTATTTCACGTATATCGCTCCAAGTCCACACCGAGAAGAGGGATGGAAAAACACCTTAGGGATGGATCCAAACCCTTTTTTATACGTTGGCACTATGTAATATAGACAAAATATAATTACAAAAAGCACGGGTTTTATCAACGTGTCTTCATGTTTTTACTAATGTTCAATATTGCTCGATGTGTTTTTTATACTAATTACACTGTTTCGAGGGATTTTTAAAGTTTTTTTGCTTGATTTCGAGAAAAAAATTTTAATTTTTTTTTATCGATTTCGAGGGACTTTTTCGGTTTTTTGTTGTTGATTTCGAGAAAAAAATTTTAATTTTTTTTTATCGATTTCGAGGGACTTTTTCGGTTTTTTGTTGTTGATTTCAAGAGTTTCTTTTTGGTTTTTTGGTTGATTACGAGGTACGGTTGAAACTTCTTTAACTTTTGAATATCACACAATGACACCTTTTAAAACAATACGGCTGCACCTTTCATAAACATAAATTTTTTAACTTTCTGACAGAGAAATAATATGGTGGCACTGCATCGTGTATGCCCTTCTGTGGATCCGTCCATGAAACATCTCCCTGGCTTTGGAGAGATTGAGCCGAAGAGTGGGAGACATTTGTAGGTTCATAGTTTCAATTACTTGGATAAACTCTTGCATCGTATATCAAGAGCATTTTTCAAATACAATATTTCGGTTCGGCTCGAACTGAAGTTCGACTCAACATACTAACGACTCGAATTGAACTACCCAATATTCGACTTAAAAAGCTCGTGAGATACTCGATATTTTTTACATATAATTAGTTCTATAATGTAATTTGTAAAAGATAATGCAAAATTTTATTAATAAACTTACCAATAAAAAGGAAAATGTTGTATAATTTTAGATATTTGAACAAAATTGTACATTTTTTAACTATAAAAGTTAATCAATTATTTTTATTAAAATCATAATTAAAAAAGACAATAAAAAAATAACAAAAGTGTTGGTGAAACTGTCTCATATTGAAAAAGAGGTAGGGTTGTGCAAAAACCGACCCAACTCGAATTACCCGAAAAACCCGATCGAAAAACCCGAACCGATCTATATGAACCGAACCAACCTGAGGTCCGAAATCCGAAAATTATACGGGTTAGTCGGATCGGATAGGATCTCAGGATCCAAAACCCAAACCCGTCTAAAACCCGAAGAAAACAAACAGACTATTTCTTAGGGATTCAATCGATCGACTGTGCTCTCTGCCTCTTTCGATCGACTGTGCTCTCTCCTGTCTACTTCTCTCGACTCTCTGCCTCTCTGGATTTAATCGACTATAGACAAAGTCAAGAAATTATGTTTGCACTTGTAAGAACTCAGTCTCCTTTCGACTACAGTCTTTCATGGTTTTTTTTTTACTTTTCTTACTTGTAAGCTACCAGTCAGTGCCAATTTGCATTCTTCTTTTGGTGTTCATGTATTATGTACCTAATTCTTTTAGAATCAAATAGAACACGCATGGTTTTGCATATGTTGAGTTGGGGGTAATACTAGTATATTTAACCACCAACAACATTGCTCATGGTTTACTATCTATGGGACAACAACAATAAGATTCTGACTTGTAGCCGGATGGTCTCAGTTTAGAAATCACACCTCACCTTCAGTGAGATTCAAACCCTAATGTTTTTTCCTGGTTTACTTTTTTTCCTCTTCCTTGTTGAGTTGTTGGTATGGACTGTGGGTGGGGTGTTTTATCCAGATAATGTATTACTTGCATAATGGTCTAGAATGATGTTGCAAATTTTAATAATGAGCATAAGTACTCGATTATTATGTTGTGTATCACCTGATTTTATGGTTGGGGAACTTAGGTAGGCTAAAAATGAGTCACAGTCAAAATTATGTAGAGAGATTTCTTACTTAGCGATCCCGTACATGAATAGCATCCTAATCAAAGGAATGGGAAATTTTCTACGAGTTGAGAAAATTCAATTGACGAGGACTAGTTTAAAAAAGATTAATTTAATCATTGCTTAATCTTTTAAAACACTTACTTCAATGATTAGTTGCTAATTCTAGTGGTGGATGATGCTACACTTCTAAGCGGTTGATTAAGCAGCCACACAGTCAAACATAATATATTATCCCTTAATTCTTGATTGAATCTAGTTAGAAGGCTAAGTCGAAACAATGCCCTATTAAATGCTAGCATGGTGGCTCAAAATGCAGGCACTCTAGTCACTTAGTTCATCTCAATTAGTACTTAGTATCACAGAATGGTTTATGGCTTATCCCAGTTGTAACTTTAAATTTCTTGTATATCTTCCAATGTAACATATCCTCTTCGTAAGGTTCACCTTCTATTACTTGTGTGACAATAAGCCAAGAGCAGATTATCCTCTATCCCTCCCTACCTATATATATATATATACACACACACACACTTGACTTGTGCTAAAACTATAATTACACACATGCTTTATCTCAAACATCCTCAGCTAGCTTTTTCCCATGATATTAATGTATCTTTTAATTTGTATGCACCAAATTAATCCCATATGATTAAAGAGCATTGAGTTCCAGACACATCACCAATACAATCTTCTTATGTATTTATATATAGCACAATAAATGAAACCCACGATATTATTAATTATATAATGTTATGGAGTACTCAATCTTCTCGTTAACTTGTTAATTGTTATATTATTTAGAATTATAGATGGAAAAAGTTTGCATGTCTCAATTAGGAAGTAATAGTCATCAACAACCTCCTTTACAATCTAATCCTACCGTAACTCAATTTGTTCCGGATTTTTAACCAAGAGGTTGTTCGAAAGATGAACTTCTATTTAGGTTTGTTGAAAGGAGGGGTTTTAAACAGTTTGTTGAAGTTGCATGCCCTAGATTTAAGATCCCTTCTAGATAGACAGTTAATAGGGATATATTTAGTATTTACTTTGAAGAGAAGACAAATCTTAAGAAATTGTTTAAGTCAAGCATGCAGCGTATTAGTTTGACTACCGATACTTGGACATCTGTTCAAAGAATCAATTATATGTGTGTCACTGCACATTTTATTGATGATGAGTGGAAACTAAATAAAAAAGTCATCTCATTTGTGCCTATACATTCACATAAAGGGGAAAAATATAGCTAAAACCATAGAGAGTTGTTTGCTTGATTGGGGAGTAAAAAATTATCTTCACTATCACAGTTGATAATGCATCAAGCAATGATATTGTTGTTGGGTTCCTGAGAAAGAAGGTGGTGAATTGGGGTGATTCTTCTACGAGGGCCGATTATATACATATGAGATGCATTTCTCATATTCTAAACTTGGTTGTACAAGATGGATTGAAATTAGCAGATACATTAGTTAAGAAGATTAGGGATTGCATTAGGTGGGTGAGGGGTTTTCCATGTAGGTTGAAGAAATATAAAGAACTAGCAGAATTGCTTGAAACGGAAGAGAAAGTTCTTTATGTCTTGATGTTCCAACCAGATAGAACTCCACCTATATGATACTTCGAACCACAATAGCTTACAGACAAGTTTTTGAAACGTATGAGAGTAATGACACCGCGTTGACTTTGGAATTGGGTGATTCGCTGCCTTCATATCTTGATTGATTATATGTTGACAGCTTAGTGATTTTTTTGAAGACATTTTATGAGATGACAATCAGAATTTCTGGCTCACTTTATGTCACCTCAAATTCTTTCTTATCCGATATTTTATATTTGAGTTACATTATTGCCGATATGTTTCAATCTAAGGGTGTGTTTACTTGAGGCTTAATCAGCTTAAAGGATAAATTGACTTATTCGGACAGACAAAATAGTATGTTTACCTTGGGCTTATTCGCTCAGAAATGGGCTTATTCGCCCAGATCAAAAACATGAGTCGTCCAGATTAAGCCAAGAAAAAGACTCTCCCTATCCTTACATGTGAGACCCACGCCTCAAAACACCCTAATCGGATGATGCTCTTTCTCCATTGATCGACCGATCGAAGCTCTCTTCTCCATCTAAAGACCCCTAATCGGACAAGAATCGGACAACGCTCTCTTCTCCATCGATCGACGCTCTCTTCTACATCGAAAGTTGACGCCCTCTTCTCCTCCAAAAAACCCTAATCGGCCCGATTGCTCTCTTCTTCTCCATGATAGTCGACGCTCTCTTCTTCTCCATCTACAAATCGACTTCAAGTTCCATATCGATTTCATGATTTTCAACTTCTGTTTGCTTGTGTTTGCTGCTACCCTGGCTGCCTTTTATCGATTTCATGTTTGTTCGATTTCTGTTTGCTTGTCTTTGCTGCTAGAAAGAAACCCTAGCCGAGCCATGAAAGCCACCTTATTATGTTTCTCTAGCTCTTATGTTTCAATATTCACTGGGTTTTTTCAATGAATAAGGCAGCAAAAATATTCAAGTTGTTTTGTCAATTTGGTCAGAGATTGTTGTCTTTTATTTTGTAATTGATACATTGTTACATATATTAATGGTTATGATTTCTTCCCTTCCATTCTTCACTCTGTTAAAATCAAACATATTTCATTCTCTATGGCAGCATACAGATTCTCTATCAGCTGTTCATTCTGTTTTATTCTCAGGGGTAAATTAGTCATTTATGTTATTCAGACTGTTGATTCAGATAGAAAAGTAAACAGCAACATAAATTTATCCAGACAGACAAATTTATCCATACAGAACTTAATAGAAAATTTGGTAAACAACCCCTAAGTCTAAAGTTGAAGAGGTATGTTTATCTTCCTTTAATTTTAAATTTTAAATCAACTTCAATTTTAATATTTACTTATATTTGGTTGTTGACTAACTTTTGGAGTTTTGGTTTTTGATTTATGAACAAGAAATGGGTGGTAAAATGAAAGAGAAAGTTTAGTAAATATTGGGGTGATCCGGATAAGATGAACTTTATAATATCTTTTGGCAATATATTGGACCCCAAAAAAAAGGTTGAGTACATGCAAGTCCAATTTAATCAAATGTATGGTGAGGATCAAGGTAAAGTCTAAACTGAATATGTTACTTGAAGAGTATGTCTCAACATATTCTGAACCTTCTACCATTATGATGTCTCCTTCACCCGTTAAGTGTGAGAATGTTCCCGTTAGAAGGGTACAATCTAGATTAGAAAGCCAACTAACAAAACAAAAGATGGAAAACGGGGCTTCAGTCAACAAAAAGAGTGAACTTGAAGTTTATTTAAGTGAGTCCACCATAAATGATACAAACGATTTTGATATTTTAAGATGGTGGAAGGTTAACATTGAAAGGTTTCCTATCCTTGCAAAATTGGCTAGTGATGTACTTGTTGTTCCAATTTCAACTGTGGCATCTGAATCGATTTTTAGTACTGGTGACAGGGTCTTAGATAATTTTAGGAGTTATCTATCTCCTAAAATGGTAGAAGCCCTTATATGTATACAAGACTGGCTAAGAGGCCCTAGTCAGCCGATTGCAGTTAAAGAAAACATATATGATATTGAAAAGTTTGTGAAAGATACAACATTAATTATGTATTTTAGCATTCCTTTTCAACTTATATTAGTATATACTTGAATAGTTGAATTTGTATATTTACATTGTTCTTTTAATTTGTTTTTAAAAATGCAGATGTGATGAATATGAGAATTAGAAGTTCAAGTTCTGTCACTGATCATAAGGATTCTCTTCCAACAGTTGATGTAAATGATCTAGATGATGTATTGTAGGATAACTAAACAATGTTTAGAAGTGGCCACTTTGAAGTTTCATTGGTGTTCTTTCATTCTTTGAAATTTGAATCTGTGTGTTCATGTTTTTTTTTTTCTAAATCACTTGATGAGTTGATGGTATTTGATGTCTTTTTGGAACTTTGGCTCCTCACCCTTGAGAGTCTTCATTATGCAGCTTTTCCCTAGCAATTTTCAAGGTCTATTTGTGTTGCTCTAGCCCTAAAAGGTTTATCATATCTTCAAGTGTTACAATGAGATAGGTTAAAACCGCAGTGATCAAGATTCAAGGTAGTGGACAATGGTTAAATCTCTCTCCCTCCCCCCCCCCCCCAACACACATATAGATCATAACAAACTAGGATCTACAGTCCCTTACTCCAAACCAGATGGGGTGATGCCTCCTTGTTCCCCTTACATTGCAAGTA
>NC_037542.1:4643022-4650064 GCF_001531365.2 Cynara cardunculus var. scolymus | reverse complement strand
TATTACACTTAAATTAAATTATAATAAAAAATAAATTAAATAAATTACATAAAAAATGAAAACTTTTAAATAGTTGATTTGATATTAACATTGATATATTTTTTTTCAAATTTTTATGATATCTTCAAAGTTATACTTTATTCAAAAATAAAATCATTATTGCTTTATTAAAAACACATAAAATCGTATTATAACATCGACGGAGACAAATAATAAAACAAAACATTAAAATCAAAACATGTCTCGCTGCATTGCGCGAGTACTCTTCTAGTATATATATACATATAATATTAAATTCCAATTGATCAATTAATATATTATATTATTAAAAAAAATTACCATTTGGTTTGTATTAATTAACATATATATTATTAGTGAATTATTTTAAATTACGACAAAATAATATGAAGAAAAAAATATGTATGTTTAAAATTTATTAATTTTAAACATATCTTTTTTGGTCATTTTACATTTTTCAAGTAGTTTATTAGCTAATTTTTATTAAGCTTATTTAAGATATGTTTAGCAAAATAGCTGATAAGCTAGCTAATGGCTAATAAGTAAGATGATAGCTGATAATCTAACTGATAAACAAATCACAATTGGCAAAAAGTAGCTGATAAGTATGTAAAATGACTTATATTATAATTTTAAATTTGTTAAAACAAATTTTAGAAAAAAATATAATACTTTTATGATTTTAAAATAACAATTTCACGTAATACGAATAAAAAGAAAATTAGTCAACTTCACATATCCTAATTAATTAGTAATTTTTCATAAAACTATAATTAATAATTAAATCAAATATTTATTAAAATCATTTAACACAATTTTATTATCTATAAAATAAAATAAGTATAACTTTAATTTTTATGTAACTTATATACATTATTAGAATGAAGAACGAAGACACAGAAGGTAATCCTCTTGATTTCGAGTTTCTCCATTGATTCAGGCAGACCTCACGATTCCTTCCATTAAACTGTAATCTTCTGTAGGCCTCTCGATTTTAGTTAGACCTCTCGATTTAGGGTTTCTCAATTGATTCCTACGATTAAACTGTAATCAAATGAAGACCAAAAGGCATGAATATTCAGGTAGACCTCTCGGTTTCAGTTTCATTCAATTAACAGTAATCTTATGTTCTTCAATGGATACATGACCTTCTATTCTTCAATAGATACATGGGTATCTTTGATAATAGATACATTTTTCTATTCATGCATTATGTTCTTCATTTGAAGTTCCAAAGTAACCAAATGGGTCTCTTTTATAATGGTTGTTGTTTTATTATCTTGATTCGTATTTTGTCATCTTGGTGATAACATTCCAGTTCAGTAATTTCCAGTTTTTGGGATGTATTATAATTTTCAGTTTTTGGGTAACAGTAATCTTCGATTAATATTCATGGCCTTCAATTAATATTCATATCTTATGTTCTTCATTTGAAGCTCCAAAATAACCAATTGACCATATTAGTAGTAATGATATGTTTCAGTTTCCTGCAAGTTCAAATGGGTCTCTTTGATAGTGGTTGTCCTTTTGTTGTCTTGACTCGTATATTTGTCATCTTGGTGTTAACGTTTTTCCAGTAATTTCAGTTTTTGGGATGTATTATAATTTCCAGTTTTTGGGTGTTAATGTTACATTAATACGAATCGAAGGGAGTTCATTATCAATGGTTTACCTGAATAAATGGTCAATTCCAGTGGTGGAGTTTAGGAAAGTTTAGGAGCTAAATGGTTACCATGAACAGTTTAGGAGCTAAATGGTTACCACGAACAGTTTTAAGAGCTAAATGATAACAATTTATCTCAATATTTTTATTAAAGTTTTTCAATGTTTTTACAGGGTGTTTGAGATTGCTTATAAAAATAACTTAATAAGCACTTTTGAGTGTTTCGATAAACAACTTATGTTGGTGCCAAATCAGTAATAAGTAGTTTTTGAAAAAGTTAAACTCTTCTAATTTATAATAAGTTGATAAATGCTTTTGTAGAAAATCATAAGTTGTTTCAAATATGCAATCCCAAACACCCTCTAAAGTATTCTTTATTAAAGTTCTTCAATGTTTCTAGTATTCTTTATGTTCTAGTTCATCTTAAAAGTGTCCTTGCTAATAAAGACTCTTACATAAAACAAAATTGTTTTGTACTTTGACCGTCTTTTTATGCTCCTCTCTTCTCTCTTGGGATTTAGTTTATGGTGTTGACTAAAACCGGCTATTTCTTCCATTTGGCAAGGTTGATGACCAATCATTTCCCTTCATCTCGCTCCTCTCGACGATTCACAAGACATAGATCAGGTTTGTGATGTTTCATAATCTTAAACTTTATCTCTCTCTCTCTCTCTCTCTCTCTCTCTCTTATTTGTGATGTTTTAGGTTTTAAGTATTGTTCTTGAATTCTATATACTTGGTCATTTTACACTTGATTTATATATATATATATATATAGAGAGAGAGACCCATTACAAGGGAGAACTGATTAGTTTATGGTAACCATGAAATCCAATCTCAACCCCAAATCAATAAATAAATTAGAAAATTTATAATTTTGATAAATTTGAATTAAAATTTTAATACAAGAACATTTTAGGTATTTTCTCTCCTCCATTCTTTCTCCGTCCTCCGGTCACCGTCATTTGGTAATACCACTGTGATACCTAAAAATATTGACTCTATTAAACAAAAGACACAATGTGATACCCAAGCACATGTAAGATGCATTGTGATACCACTGTGTTACATCTTCGATCAACAACACAAACGATCTCAATGTGATATCCAAACACATATAAGATGCATTATGACACCACAGTGGTATCACCAGAGGACGGTGAACGGGGGATGGACAGAGATGAGAGAAGAGATGAAAGAAAATACCTAAAATGTTCTAACATTAAAATTTTAATTCAAAAATTACCAAAAATATAAATTTTCTAATTTATCTACTGATTTGTGGTTGAAATTGAACACCACTGTTACCATAAATTAATTAGTTTTCATTTGATTAGGCCGGGTTCACGTGAGACCAGCCTGTTTTCGTTAGACCCATGAGACCACTTTTTTAAACTTGAAACTTCACAGCAAAATGTTGTGAAGGTAAAAAAAAGTCGAACCTTCACAGCAAAAATACTGTGAAGATTACCTTCATAACGTTTTGTTGGGAAATTTCAAGTGTAAAAAAGTGGTCTCACGAAAACAGGTTGGTCTTACGTGAAAGCAAGTCTATATATATATATATATATATATATATATATATATAATTATTTATATATATCTTTTATGACTTTAATTTTCCTTCCTCCACTCGAGTTGTTGCTGTATTTTTCTTAATCTATATCTATACTATCTTATAAAGAAGATTTGAGAAAAGTCTTAAAAACAGTTTTCAGTGTACAAAGTACTAAAGATTTATGCACAAAGTATTAAAAGTTTTAAATACAAGTATTTGAGCTGTATGTACTTCTAATTGAAGCACAAAATATCAAAATCTCTTAATTACAAGTAACGAAGCATGTTGTACAATTTATTCATGCGGACCTTTTAAATTGTCGACTTTTTATGTTCCCTATATTTCTTTGCAGCTTAATGTGATGATTCCGATCCTCAATGTTGGTTTTGAAACATTGTGTTATCAAAATCCGAAAAAACTCCTCGATTGCCACTCCACCTTTGATTAAAACCTCTCAATTTAGTCTGTTGTTTGCTACTATGTGCACACTTGTATTTAGAGCTATAAACGAACCAAACGAACACGAACGAAAGCTTGTTCATATTCGTTCATTTTTTACTTAACTGAACAAATGAACGAACACGAACGGTAAACGAACGAAAATCTTTATGTTCGTTCTTTTAGAAATAAGGTGCGTTCGTGTTCGTTTATATTCGTTCGTTAACATGCTAAACGAACGTAAACGAAAAAAACATAAACGAGCGGGCTAAACGAAAATAAATAAATATTATTTGGATTCAAAGTAAATAAAGAAAAAATTAATATATAAACGAACATAAACGAACGGTAAATGAATGAACGTTCACGAACATAAATGAACGAACGAGATTCTTGTTCAAAAAAAAATTGTTCATGCCCGTTCATTTATTAAATAAACGAACTTCCCGTTCGTTTACAGCCCTACTTGTATTCTCTTATGAGGTATAGTTTTCTGCTCTTCATATCACTTAAAAGGTGTGTTTTTATTTTGTTTAATCAGACAGTCACAGTTCAATTTGTAAGCAGTGTACTCTTCTACTCTTCTATCACTGTGATGGTGTGTTTTTGTTTAGTTTAATCAAAGCTCTCTTTCTACTAAAAACTGGAGTAATTTTGTCTTCATCTAACAATTTACTACCACCACTATTGCGTGATAATTGAGTACCATTCATATGTTTCTGGCAAAATTCAATATTTGCAGAGCGTAGGGAAGGCATATAAAGGGAGGGTTGACGTGGTTTTTGATAACATACCCCCATTTTCAGAGACAACAATCGGCATGGGCTCTGGAATGTTGATGGTGATCATCATTTGTAATTTTCTTTTAAGGGGTTTATGCACATGAAATGTTGATGGTGATCATCGTTTGTATTTTCTTGAGTTGTGATTAAGCCCAAAGACCTAAAACTAATGAATTCTTAGAGCAATTTACCCTCCCATGTGAAAAACTGATATTTTTCTAACTTGAAACCTAATTAATAATTATCAGATTCCATCTTTATGATCGGGTTATGCACTCATATTGATCGTACCAGTATTGTTTAGTTGGTCGGAGCATCTGGGCTATCTTGTGCTGGTGATACGTATCAATGCTACGTATTTTAACTATAGGCCTTATGTATTTTTGATGTTGTTAGAATTGTTATTATGATGCATGTTTCCCATGCAATGCATTAATACACACCAAGTCCAATTAGACAAATGACGAGTGACAAAAATGCTCACCAAGTCCGATTGTAACTCACACTTCTTTTTACTTACAACAAATATTTCAATCCCGCTGCATTCGCGAGTATACAACTAGCAATTAGCTTAAAGTAAAGCTTTAAAATTAGTATGGCATAATGTAATTTTTGTTCTTGCCTATGCACCAAACTGACAACGTGCTTGATTGGTACCAACATATCTAGACCTTTAGGTTAGATGACACTTTTCTGTGTCAGAATCTACTTCAGTTTATTTGTATGGGGTTTGCATATCCAATCGCTGGTTCAACTTCTTGAAGAATGAGAGGTTGATCCAATCATTGCATCAACCAAGATGTTTGATTCACAATAAAATTTAACATCTCATTGCATTGCACAAGCACATAACCGGTTAAGATGATAAAATACTTTATAAAACTAATTAGAAGGGTACTCGTGCAATGCAACGAGATATATATCTTTATTTTAATATTTCGTTTTATTTTTTTGTCTATGTTGATATAATGCAGTTTATGTGGTTTTGAGAAAAACTATGTTTTTACTTTTGAATAAAAATAAATATGAAGATATCATAAAATTTTGAAAAAGTTATCGATATAATGTCAAATTAATTATTTAAAAACTCTCTTTTTATACGATTTTTTTAATTCAAATTTTTATTATAATTTAATATAGGTCTAATAGGAAAGCAATTTATTTTTAACTTAACAATATAATTTTTATAAAGATAATGATTATGTTAGAACTCAATAATTATCCTAATTTTATTTTAAATTTTTTATATTTAAAATGAGATGTTTATCCTATATTTGATTATGTTTATATGCAATTAGTTATACGAATTTAAAAATAGAACTTTAATAAGTTGTACTTACGCACAATTTACTTGTAATCTTAAATTTTAAGTAATATGCATTAATAAACAATATTTCATACACAAAGAATGTTTTTTTAAGAGTTTTTGTCAAATACTTTATAACCTCTCTTATTTTCTCAAAATTAATAGAGGGTTAAATGTATGAAATAACAACATACTTTCATAAATTTTCTTATTATAGCATTATACTTTTGTTTTTATTTATTACATTATGTACTTTCAAATTATTTTTTATTAAGACATCGTATTTTAAAAAATCTACCCATAATAGTAATGGCTAACCTATTATCTTTTAAACCGGTTAACCCCTTGACTTTTTTTGCTTGTGTGGCTTTAATGAGGTGACGTGGATGACACATCATTTTGATGACTTAACTAAAATAAAAATAAAAACATATTTCAAATTATTATTAGTGATTTTCATTTTTTATTGTTATGATCTAAAACAATTAATTTTTTTTTGACTTTTTCTTATTAAGTTGCATGGAAATTAAATATTCTAGAGTAAAATATTTCTTAAATAAATATGAAACATTATTTTCGAGATATATTTTATTTGTAAAAAAAGTAATACTTCTTATTTTATGTTGTTCAAATAAATACATATATTTTAAAGTTCTCTTTAAAATGTTAACGAAATAAATTATGATCTACCATTTTTAATATTGTTATATTAATAAATAATTCAAAAAAATCTAATTAATTTAATACATTTATACTTCAAGTAAAAGTTTTCGAACAAATATATTATATTCTTTAAAAAATAATACTTTTGGTAAAAAATGAATAATTCTTATTTTTTTTAAATATATATTTTAAATATTAACGAGATAAATTGTGTTCTACTAGTTTATTGATATTGGTATATTAATGAATAATTTAGATTTTTTTAATTTTTTAAATATCGACTAAGATACCCTTTATACTACCTTTTAGTCACTTTTTCACTTTTTCACCCCTTCTTCTCCTCACATACACTCACTCTCTCACAACGGATTTTTTTAAAATTACAATTTTAAACTTATACTTTATACCCCTATAATTAGTTAATTAATTTACTTTACGTCATTTACTTTTAAATGTTTCATTTTAATCCTTTATCAAATTAACATACATAATCGTATATCAATTAAAACATGTTTAAAAAATACATTTTTATTTTAACAAGTTACACCATTATAATCGTCTCGTTAATACCTTCGAAATGAGTCCAATATTGAATAGTTTTTAACTTAATTATA